>NC_090651.1:180268497-180273497 GCF_040937935.1 Hyperolius riggenbachi | reverse complement strand
ATTGAGGAGATGATGGGGCCTGATATGGAGGAGGAGGTCGGGCTCAGGCCAGCATCCCAAGTTAATGTTGAGGACGATGAGGGGTCTGTGTCTGGGGATGTTGGGGTGGCAGAGGTGGTGGGTGGGTCAGACTCAGGAGAAGAGTTGTATGATGAGGATGATGATCGGGACCATCTGTATGTGCCTCAGAGTCCGACCCCGGAAAACATGTTGTATCGTGTGTTTAGGTACTAAAATCTGCGTTCCCACTTCCCAGTACTGCCCGGGTCCACGGATCCATATAATTTTTTGGGCAGCACTATAAAACTGTGATACTATGAGTGAGTTGCCATGGTCCTTCTGTGCTGTCACACTCACCGTCTGTCTGCAGATGAATTGTTCAACACAGCTACGCCATCTGACATGTAGTCCTTGACCATCTTCTCCAGGCGATTGGTGTTGGAGGACGTGGAACTGCCCGATTGCTGTTCTGTGGGCTGCTGCATGGGTGTCAGAAAATGTTCCCACTCCAAGGACACTGCCAATACCATTCCCTTTTGGGCACTAGCAGCAGCTTGTGTTCTTTGCTGCCCTCCTGGTCCTCCTGGGTTTGCTGAAGTCAGTCTGTCGGCGTACAACTGGCTAGAGAAGGAGGAGGATGTCAAACTCCTCTCTAAAGTCTCCATCCTCAAGGGCCTGCTGGAATTGTTCCATTTTTGACCTGTCTGACACTTTCTTCAATCAGTTTTTTAACATTGTGTTTGTATAAACTGGGTATAAACCCAGTAATTGGTGTTGTCCAGAATAATGAATAATAATGAATAGTGAATAATGCGCGGGCCGCGTTCAATGCAGTCTAGCATGAATTGAGCCATGTGTGCCAGAGAATCCTGCCAGACTCCTCTGTCTTCATGTTCTTGTGAGCGTTGTGATTGTTGTGATGCACCATATTCGTCACCAGCATCACTTTCTTCCTCTTCTGCTGTCCATTCCCGTTAAATTGTGGAAGTCCAACGTGCACCGCTCTGTCCCTCGGCAGCGGGGGCATCCAATTCCTGCTCCAACTCCAGCTGTTCCTCGTCCTGTTCTTTGTCATAGCTGGGACCAGCGTTTCCTGAGGCAGGTTGCCTGATGTTGGTATCATCACGCTGATCGTTTTCATCTTCAGATTCCCCCACTTGCATCATGCGAGCGGTTTCCATCTTCAACATTGATTTCTTCAGTAAACACAGCAGTGGTATTGTAATGCTGACTGTAGAGTTGTCACTGTTCAGTCACAAGCAACGTGGATTGCTCAAAATTTTGGAGGACTTGGCAGAGATCCAACATGGTGGCCCAATCAGATCCACAGAAGCTTGGTAGCTAGCTGCTGGAATGCGCCTCGGCACTGCACAAAAGCGTGCTAGCATGTGCAGCGTAGAATTCCAGCGCGTAGGGAGGGACATCACCCAGCGAGCGATGGTGCGCTAGATTGAAGCGCTCCTGCATCTCTTGGTGAGTCCTTCAGAAGCGGTACTGGACTTTTAAAAAGGTTTTTTTTTTTTTCCTTCAACACCTCCTGCGATTACTACAGCAGATTGAAAAAGCTGCAAGTAAAAACGAGGTCATAATTATGGGCGACTTCAACTTTCCAGACATTGACTGGGGTATTGAGGCTACCCATTCTGGTAAAAGCAGCAGATTTCTTGCAGCACTACAGGACAATTACTTGACTCAAATGGTAACGGAACCAACTAGGGGGAATGCGTTACTGGATCTGATCATTTCTAATAGACCAGATAATGTATCAAATGTTCAGGTTCAAGAACATTTGGGAAATAGTGATCACAACATGATAACGTTTGATCTGGTGACTGATAGGCCACGGGGCAGCGGGGACCACTAAAACTATGAATTTTAGAAAAGCAAAGTTCAATCAAATTAGGCAGGCACTAAGTTTGGTGAACTGGGATAATGTACTACAAGGGGACGACACTGAAGGGAAATGGCAAGCTTTTAAACGTATTCTCAATCAATATTGTAGTATGTATATCCCATATGGAAACAAAATGTCTAGGAATAAAAAAAGGCCTCTATGGATGAATAGAAAGGTTAGGGATAAAATGAAGAGGAAAAAGAATGCCTATAAGGTCCTAAAACAGGAGGGGACTGAGGCTGCACTAAGCAATTATAAGGAGTGCAATAAAAATTGTAAAAAAGAAATTAGGCTGGTAAAGATCGAAGCTGAAAATCAAATCGCTAGGGATATCAAATCTAACCCAAAAAAGTTTTACAAGTACATCAACTCTAAAAAAAGAAAGGTTGACTGTATAGGAATCCTAAAGGATGAGGGTGGGAACTCAATGGTGGACGACCAAGGTAAGGCAGAGTTATTAAATGCTTTCTTTGCTTCTGTCTTCACAAATGAAACAGCACTGTTGCAAATTACAGAGGCAGAAGAGTCTCAATCTTCTAACTGTAATATTAAATACTTAATGCAGGAAGAAGTAAAGGCAAGACTAAATAAATTAAAAATAGACAAGGCACCTGGCCCGGATGGCATGCATCCTCGGGTCCTAAGAGAATTAAGTTCAGTTATAGCGAAGCCCCTTTATCTTATTTTTTGTGACTCTCTTGCAACTAGCAGAGTCCCAGTGGATTGGCGTACAGCCCACGTTTTCCCATTATTTAAGAAGGGCAAAAAATCTGATCCAGGAAATTATAGACCTGTAAGCTTAACATCAGTTGTATGCAAACTATTTGAGGGGTTACTAAGAGATACTATACATGACTTCATAGTAGAAAATAATCTTATTTCTCAGCATCAACATGGGTTTACTAAAGACAGGTCCTGTTTGACTAACATGCTCAGCTTTTATGAGGTAGTGAATGCTAATATGGATATTGGGAATGCTGTAGATGTGATATACTTGGACTTTGCAAAGGCCTTCGACACTGTTCCCCACAGAAGTCTGGTGCAAAAGTTGAGGATGCAAGGACTGGGGAAGAGTTTGTGTGCATGGATAGGGAACTGGCTAATGGAAAGAAAACAAAGAGTTGTGGTCAATGGATCGTACTCAAAATGGGAGACTGTTAGCAGTGGGGTCCCACAGGGGTCTGTACTGGGTCCAGTGCTCTTCAATTTATTTATTAATGACCTAGTAGATGCAGTAGTGAGCAATGTTGCTATTTTTGCAGATGATACAAAATTGTGCAGAATCATCAACTCTCAGGAAGATAGTGTCATATTGCAACAGGATCTGGATAGGATGGCTATATGGGCACATACATGGCAGATGAAATTCAATGTTGACAAATGTAAAGTCATGCATTTTGGTCGTACCAATGGTCTAGCACCATATAAAATAAATGGGATACAGTTGGGAACATCAAACTTGGAGAAGGACTTAGGAGTACTCATCGACAACAAGTTAAATAATCGTACTCAATGCCAAGCCGCTGCAGCTAAAGCGAACAAAATTTTGGGATGCATTAAAAGGGAAATAAAAACTCGAGATGCTAGCATAATATTGCCCCTGTTTAACTCTCTAGTAAGGCCACATTTGGAATATGGAATTCAGTTCTGGGCACCACATTACAAAAAAGATATTGCAGTTTTAGAGCAGGTGCAGAGACGAGCTACAAAATTGATACGTGGGATGGAAGGTCTCGCTTACCAAGAAAGGTTAGATAAACTGGGTTTATTTAGTCTAGAGAAAAGACGCCTTAGAGGAGATCTAATTAACATGTATAAATACATTAGAGGGCAATATAATAGCTTGGCGGATGAGCTTTTTGTCCCTAGGCCTTCTCAAAGGACTAGAGGACATGAGCTGCGCATGGAGGAAAAACGTTTTAGCCATTTATTTAGGAAAGGGTTCTTTACAGTAAGAGTGGTTAAGATGTGGAATGCATTGCCACAGGAAGTCGTTATGGCAAACTCTATACCTGCATTTAAAGGGGGCTTAGATGCTTTCCTTGCGTTGAAAGACATCCATGGCTACAATTACTAGGTTATGCCTAATGATGTTGATCCAGGGATTTTATCTGATTGCCATCTGGAGTCAGGAAGGAATTTTTCCCATTTGGGGCTAATTGGACCATGCCTGGTAGGGTTTTTTTTCGCCTTCCTCTGGATCAACAGGGGTATGTGGGGGACGGGCTGGAGTTGTACTTTGTACTGGTTGAACTCGATGGACGTATGTCTTTTTTCAGCCAAAATAACTATGTAACTATGTAAGATCTGCCACGTTGGAGTGAGGAGGACGCCGCCGACCCCGACACCAAGCTGAACCCCGGCGAACTCCAAGCAGAGGATCTTCAGGAACCCTCAAGGCTTTGAGCAAGCTGAGGAGGATCAGCAGTCCCGACGAGACCTCTCCTCATATGTGACTGTGTGCAGTGGAGTAGAGCTCCCCAGAACAACCTCTCACTTGTCACTGGTCACTTTGTCATTTTGTCACTTTGTCACTTTGTCATTTTGTCACTTTGTCACTTTGTCATTTTGTCACTTTGTCATTATGTCACTTGGTCACTTGTCACTTGGTCACTTTGTCACTGTCACTTTGTCATTTTGTCACTTTGTCAGTCACTTTGTCACTTGGTCACTTGTCCAGATGATCTCGGTACACCTCCTGCGATTCAAATTCCTGCACACATTGCTCTGGGATTTGGGTGTGATGAATGATGCATCTAACTGGCCACCGGAGGCAATTAAGGCCTTCAAAACATTGAAAGCAGCTTTCTGTTCCGCTCCCATTTTGCGTCATGTTGAGTTGTTGACGTCATGTTCATCCTCGGCCTCGCCTTGCATTTCAGTGCGAGGTGTATTTTCCACAGAAAAAGGTTGTGAATCCCGGCACAACATTTGTGGCTGTTCCATTGACCTTTCACAGGTAGAAGATTGTGGGGGTGGGAATAGCTCCTCCGAATAGCCCATTGTGTCCAGAAAACTACTTATTGCATTGCTTTGCGCACGCATTTTTTTTCCTCATGCAAGGCCTGAGTTGCGTCTGAAAGCGTGGCCTTCTCCTCCTGCGCCT
>NC_090651.1:180145997-180263497 GCF_040937935.1 Hyperolius riggenbachi | reverse complement strand
AGGAAAAAACTCCAAATCTACATGGCCCTGTGTGAAAAAGTGATTGCCCCCCTTATTAAAAAATAACTTAACTGTGCTTTATCACACCTGAGTTCAATTTCTGTAGTCACCCCTAGGCCTGATTACTGCCAGACCTGTTTCAATCAAGAAATCACTTAGATAGGAGCTATCTGACACAGAGAAGTAGACCAAAAGCACCTCAAAAGCTAGACATCATGCCAAGATCCAAAGAAATACAGGAACAAATGAGAACAAAAGTACTGTAATTGAGATCTATCAGTCTGGTAAACGTTATAAAGCTATTTCTAAAGCTTTGGGACTCCAGCGAACCACAGTGAGAGCCATTATCCACAAATGGCAAAAACATGGAACAGTGATGAACCTTCCCAGGAGTGGCCGGCCGACCAAAATTACCCCAAGAGCACAGAGAAAACTCATCCGAGAGGCCATAAAAGACCCCAGGACTACATCTAAAGAACTGCAGGCCTCACTTGCCTCAATTAAGGTCAGTGTTCTCGACTCCACCATAAGAAAGAGACTGGGCAAAAACGGCCTGCATGGCAGATATCCAAGGCGCAAACCACTTTTAAGCAAAAAGAACATTAAGGCTCGTCTCAATTTTTCTAAAAAACATCTCAATGATTGCCAAGACTTTGGGGAAAATACCTTGTGGACTGACGAGACAAAAGTTGAACTTTTTGGAAGGTGCGTGTCCCGTTACATCTGGCGTAGAAGTAACACAGCATTTCAGCAAAAGAACATCATACCAACAGTAAAATATGGTGGTGGTAGTGTGATGGTCTGGGGTTGTTTTGCTGCTTCAGGACCTGGAAGGCTTGCTGTGATAGATGGAACCATGAATTCTACTGTCTACCAAAAAATCCTGAAGGAGAATGTCCGGATGTCCGGCCATCTGTTCGTCAACTCAAGCTGAAGCGATCTTGGGTGCTGCAGCAGGACAATGACCCAAAACACACCAGCAAATCCACCTCTGAATGGCTGAAGAAAAACAAAATGAAGACTTTGGAGTGGCCTAGTCAAAGTCCTGACCTGAATCCTATTGAGATGTTGTGGCATGACCTTAAAAAGGCGGTTCATGCTAGAAAACTCTCAAATAAAGCTGGATTACAACAATTCTGCAAAGATGAGTGGGCCAAAATTCCTCCAGAGCGCTGTAAAAGACTTGTTGCAAGTTATCGCAAACGCTTGATTGCAGTTATTGCTGCTAAGGGTGGCCCAACCAGTTATTAGGTTCAGGGGGCAATTTCTTTTTCACACAGGGCCATGTAGGTTTTGAGTTTTTTTTTCTCACTAAATAATAAAAAATATCATTCAAAACTGCATTTTGTGTTCAATTATGTTATCTTTAACTAATGGTTTTTGATGAGCAGAAACATTTAAGTGTGACAAACATGCAAAAAAATAAGAAATCAGTAAGGGGGCAAATAGTTTTTCACACCACTGTATCTACCAGGATACTTAGGGGATCACAGCTTCAAGCATATAAACACATCAGAAAGCATGTCCATGTAACACAGTAAGCAGATTTTCCTACCTCCTCAAGTCCTCTCATCCCAAGGTAAGGGAACAAATAATCCTCCCTCCTTCAAACAACAGTAATATATTTCAACTGGCAAGCAGTCTTTGTGCGGCCTGTCCAAATATTTAAAGTGGCTTCAGATGCTCAAATCATATAGATGTGTCTTCACTGCTTTTCTCATTTAAAGCCTCTAACAGTATTTTCCTAGCCATGTGAATCTTAGTGGGTCCCACATTCTGCACATCAATGAAATTTTAACACCTCTCCAGCAGATCCACAGAGCCAATGGTTAACATTTGACTACCCACTACTGATAAACAGCAACCCTCAAGGAAGACCTTAACCTATTTCTTCCCAAAGAGCAACGCCAATATACAAAACCAGCTCATCATCTCTTAGGCCATTATTATTATTATTATTTAGTATTTATATAGCGCCGACATATTACGCAGCGCTGTACAGTGTGTATATATATAGCTTGTCACTAACTGTCCCTCAAAGGAGCTTACAATCTAATCCCTACCATTGCCATATGTCTATATTATGAAGTGTAAGTACTGTAGTCTAGGGCCAATTTTAGAGGGAGCCAATTAACTTATCTGTATGTGTTTTGAAATGTGGGAGGAAACCGGGGTGCCCGGAGGAAACCCACGCAGACACGGAGAGAACATACAAACTCTTTGCAGATAGTGCCCTGGCTGGGATTCGAACCAGGGACCCAGCGCTGCAAGGCGAGAGAGCTAACCACTACACCACCGTGCTGCCCGCTAACCACTACGCCACCGTGCGGCCATCAAGAGCTGCCTCTCATTTTGGAAAAAAAACAAGCTAGTCTATTAAACTGTCTTGGGATTTTAAAGGGAACCTGAACTTAAAAAAACAACCATGAGTTTCACTTACTTGGGGCATCTACCAGCCCCCTGCAGCCATCCTGTGCCCTCGCAGTCACTCATGGCTCCTCCGGTCCCCCGCTGCCAGCTAGTTTCGTTTTTGCAGACTGGGAGTCGGCCGGCAGCCATGCGTACATTTTTACGCATTCCCGCTGGTGCAGGAAGCTATCGCGGACATTAACAAGTACATTTTTACGCGTTTTTTACCTATGACCTGACCCAACTGGTTGCTTAATGCACTGCATGGAGCTGATCAGACCAACACTACACAAAATAACTTTGGTCCTTGCAAAGTGGGCTATACCCAGAGGCAATTAAAAAAAACAATCATAAAAACCCTTTTGATGAAACCACTCGATTGCAATTCTGTGACCTACTAAAACCTGTGGCGAATTTACTATACCTGTCAAAAGTTATTGAGAAGGCAGTTGTCAACCAGCTGGAAGCCAGGCTTTCAGATAACATATTAGATACTTTTCAGTCAGGATTCGGGTAAAGGCACAACAATGAAACAGCACTAGTCCGTGTAATGAATTAACTACTTACAGCAAGAGACAAGGGTGAATACTCAATTCTGATTCTTCTTGAATGGTCTACAGCTTTTGATACCATGGATCATGAAATATTAATCTAGTGATCTGAGAGATACTGAAGCCTAAGCAAGTGTGCCTGGGCAACCACTACTCTAATCCCGTGCCTCTTGCTTATGGAGTCCTGCGCTATCACCATTACCCTCTGCAGTCTACCTGCTTCCAGTGGGCAAAATACCCCAGAACTATGGCTTAGGATACCATAGTTATGCAAACACACAACTGTATCTGTCCTTCAGACCTGGCACACCAAACCCATTATCACCCATCAATGCCTGTCTAGTGGCATTACAAAACTGGATGAACACCAGCTGGTTGAGGCTGAACTCTGAAAAAAACAGAGGTGTTGGTGGTAGGAGCCTGAGGTCCATGCATGATGGATAAAGTCCAAAACTCTCCCACTTCAAACTAGCGATTGGGGGAGATGCAGTACAGTATAAAGACTCTGTGCAAAACATGATGATCCAGGATGAAAAAGCTAACACTCAGGCAGCAGGTATCAGCTGTCACCAAATCCTCATTCTTCCATCTAAGAAACATAGCAAGAATTAAACACCTTATCCCAGCTAAAGACCTACCTACTCTAGTTCATGCATCTGTATCCTTCTGTCTGGACTACTGCAAAGCCATATTCCATCGGATCCCCGGATAAAGTTCTTTGCCCCTTACAACTAATACAGAATGCAGCAGCCAGACTCCTGGCCAATGCCCCCGGCGGCTCACACATCTCCCCAGTACTGCAAACTCTTCACTGGTACCATTTCAATCCATTTTAAGATCTGCATGCTGACATTCACGGATCTAAAACACATGGGACCCAAAGCAGGGCCGGATTCGTACTTTTCATTACCTAAGGTCCACTTTCTCCAACTACCCCTTCTGGGTCTAAATTGAGGTTGAGCATGTATATAGTAGAACATGATATTTACTGGGGATGTAGCCATCTGTGGTAATTATAACCCCCCCCCCCCAAAAAAAAAAAAAAAAAAAACAATTCTGATAAGTTAATTGCCTCCCCCAAAAATTGACCTTGGACTTTGACTAGTATAAGATTAGATTGTGACCTCCTCTGAGGACTGTCGGCGAAAGGACTATGTACTACGTAAAGTGCTGCAAAAGGTGTTAGTGCTATATAAATAAAATAAATAATAATAATAATACAGTAGGACAGACTATGACTATGTGAGCTCCTCTGATAACAGTCACTGCCTGACTATGTACCCTATAAACTGCTGCAGAATGTCAGTGCTAAATAAATACATAACGATTACAGCAATAATGTTGGCCCTTGCACTTAGCTCCCCTTTAGTATCCCTAGTTATACTGCTTCCCAAAAGTACCCATACATCTAGGGATTTGGCAGGCCAATCCACCATCCTATTTGATAAGTATAATCGAATGGGATGAAAATAGGTACCGCCTAGTGCATGCCCGATCAACAATGCAACCAATTTTGCACCGAAAATGTCAATTGGACATGCTGCAAGAGGTCGGGCTGTTGTGGTTGATTGGGTGCAAGGCAGTAACGGTGAGCGATATCACGATGAGCGACGAACACAACGAAACCCCCGGCACTGTTCAGTGTATAAATGTACATGTGTGCATTTATACATTACCTGTCCTGTATTGTGGTGACCATCCATCTTCCAAATCTGCCGCTCTTCCATTAGCCCTATGCATGCCGCCAGTGCAGAGCACGCTGCGTATATGAGCAGGAATTACTACGATTATCATCCTTTTCTCTTCCCAACAAATTGCTGTTTCACTTACTGTAAGGTCAGCATGCATTTGCTGCAAAGTTACCAGGGAAGGGTTGCTGGTAAAACACACCAGCCTTGAGGATGCATATTGCACCAGCATTCAGATAATCCACTTTGGACAATCTACTTTGATTTAATTACAGGTAGTCACTAACTTACAAGTACCCAACTTACGAATGATCTGCTTATACAAACCACCGGAAATGTAAAATTTGATTCTGTGGTAACAAGTGAAAAAAATTCTAAGAAAAATCCCCCCCCCCCCCCCCCCCCCCGGTAAAAATAGAATGAGGGAACAGAGGTAACACAGAGGAGGACACAGGGGGGCATATAGGAGGTATAGGGAATAGAGAGAACACAGTTTTTCAACTTATGGAGAGATTCAGGTTAAGAAAGTACGCTACAGTCCTCTATCTAGTTTGTTAACTGGGTACTACCTGTATATCATATTCAGCCGGACTGCAGCAATGTAGAGAATGCTGGCATAATGACGGTATCCAACCCTTGGAAGAAGATTGGGATGACTTGTTAGAGGAAAATTATTTCTGTAATGATTTCTGACAAAGACAGATGCAACCAAAATTATATTTTTGTACAGAGTATATTATACTCCTAAGAGGTTACTGTAACGATCGGTGTAACACAGAGAGGACCTGATTACCGGTGATCTGCAGTATCACTGGGAATACAGATATATACCAGATTATAGATGATCTGCAGTATCACCGATAATCCGATATACGCGCGCGTCACTCTAAGCCTAGAGGGACTACGTGCCTCAGCAATGGGGCTATGCGCGCTAACCGCCGCGTTGGACGCGGCGGTTTCTTCGCGCTCCGCCATGCCCCGTATGGAGACAGCCGCCTCACAGTGAGTGGAGGCGGCTGCCTCTCCGTGCTCCGCCATGCCGGGTGCGGAAAGAGCCGCCTCCCGCCGACTCATGGCGGCAGCTCTTCCGCGTTTCCTTACAGTACCCCCTGCCCCCCCCCCCCCCCCCCGAGGAGTGGACTCCGGACAGCTCCTTCCAGGCTTTTCCGGATGTAAGACATTAAGACATGAAACTCCTTCCTTAATTCGTCCGCATGCATGCGACTCCCCGGTACCCATTGTCTCTCCTCAATGCCATACCCTCTCCAATGCATTAGATACTGTACCGAGTTCTGTACAATGCGTGAGTCTAATATTTTCTCTACTTCGTACTCGGGTTGGTCATCTACCATCACAGGAGGAAGAGGAGTGGGACCCACATGGACTGCAGGTTTAAGCAGGGATACGTGAAAAGATCTTACGCCCCGCATGCTGGCAGGAAGATCAATGGCATAAGTGACATTGTTGATTTTCTTAGTCACAGAAAATGGACCCACAAACCTGGGGCCCAGTTTGGCAGATGGCTGCTTCAGGGTCAAGTGACGTGTGGACACCCAGACTAAGTCCCCTGGTTGAAACTTCCATTCCAGAGAACGTTTCTTGTCAGCTTGACCCTTTTGACTTAGACATGCCTTCTCCAAATTACTCTTAACAATCCCCCAATTGTCTCTGAGTGACTTCTGCCAAGCCTCCAGTGCTGGGAACGGAGTGGAGGCCACTGGCAATGGAGAAAACTTAGGCAATCTCCCGGTCACTACCTGAAACGGAGAGAATCCCGAGGAGGAACTTCTCAAATTATTGTGCGCAAATTCAGCGAATGGTAAAAATTTGACCCAATCGTTCTGCGCTTCAGCCACATAGCATCTCAAAAATTGTTCCAGTGATTGATTGACCCTTTCCGTTTGCCCATTGGTCTGTGGGTGGTAGCCTGACGAGAATGACAGCTCCATGCCCATTTGATGACAAAATGCCCTCCAAAATCCAGACACAAATTGGACTCCCCTATCTGACACAATGTTTTCTGGAATGCCATGCAGCCGGAAAACGTGAATGATGAACAATTCGGCCAGTTCCTGAGCCGAGGGGAGTCCTTTCAGGGGCACAAAATGGGCCATTTTGCTAAAGCGGTCGACTACCACCCAAATGACCGACATGCCTTCAGACCTGGGCAATTCCCCCACAAAATCCATAGACAGGTGGGTCCATGGCTCACTCGGGGTGGGCAAAGGCTGCAACCTTCCCACAGGTTCCAGCCGGGAGGGTTTACTTTTGGCACATACCGCACATTCCCTAACATACTCCTTACAGTCTGTTGCCATAGAAGGCCACCAAGCACACCTGGTAATCAGATCCTGCGTTCTGGCAGCTCCACAGTGACCAGCATTCTTATGGGCGTGAAACATTTGTAGAACCTGTAGACGAAATGGCAGTGGGATAAACATAACCCCCTCAGGTTTTCCCTCAGGGACATCCTGCTGAAAGGGACCCAGAACCTCTGCCCAATCCTCCCAGGTCTCTGTGGCTGCTAACACTAACCTCTGCGGGATGATGGACACAGGAGTGGGGGGCTGTGCTGTCTCTGGTTCGAAACATCTGGACAGGGCATCTGCCTTGATGTTTTTGCTGCCTGGAGTGTACGTGATTATAAATCTGAACCTCGTAAAAAATAACGACCAACAGGCCTGACGGGGACTTAGTCTCTTAGCCCCCTCGATGTATTCCAAATTCTTGTGATCAGTGTAAACCGTGATCGTATGTTCTGCCCCTTCTAACCAATGGCGCCATTCTTCAAATGCCAATTTAATGGCCAGAAGTTCCCGGTTGCCTATATTGTAGTTTTTTGCTGCCGGGGAAAACCTACGGGAAAAATAAGCGCATGGATGTAACCTGCCCTGCAACCCTGACCGTTGAGACAGCACCGCCCCCACCCCAACCTCCGAGGCATCAACCTCCACAATAAAGGGAAAGGACGTGTCTACATGTCTCAAAATAGGCGCTGAGCAAAGCAATTTTTTCAGGTGAGAAAAGGCTGCCACAGCCTCAGGATTATTGGAAGACGGCTGGCGCATTGCACAACCCGAAGGGCATCACTAAGTATTCGTAGTGCCCGTCGGGTGTGTTGAAGGCAGTCTTCCATTCATCGCCCTTTCTAATGCGGACCAGGTTGTATGCACCCCTCAGATCTAACTTTGAGAAGATTTTAGCGTTTGTGACCTGCGTGAATAAATCGTCTATCAATGGTAACGGATAACGATTCTTCACCGTGATTTTATTCAGGCCACGGTAATCGATGCAAGGTCGAAGACCTCCGTCTTTTTTCTTAACAAAAAAGAAACCGGCCCCCGCAGGCGACTGGGAGGGGTGAATGAACCCTTTGGCTAAATTGTCACGGATGTACTCCTGCATAGCCACTTTCTCTGGTCCAGACAAATTATACAGGTGACCCCTTGGGGGCATACAACCGGCACGGAGATCGATGGGGCAATCAAAAGGGCGATGAGGAGGTAACTTATCAGCAGCCTTGGGACAGAATACATCCGAGAATTCAGAGTATTGCTCGGGAACACCCTCCACATGAATCTTGGTCTGCCCTAATGTCACTTTCCCTAGACACTGCTGGGAACAGAAGTCTGACCAACTGGTTAATTGTCCTGCAGCCCAACTAATCTGTGGCGAATGGAGCTGCAGCCAGGGCATACCTAAGACAATTGTGGAGGTAGTCATATGTAATACAAAAAAACTTAAACTTTCCTTATGCAGTACCCCAGTAGTGACTTCCACCTCTGGTGTTTGAGACAGCGGACGGTCCCTTTGTAGCGGGGAGTCGTCCGCGGCCGTAACCTGGATAGGTGGTTTTACTGGGGTAAATGGAATGCCCAACTTCTCTGCAGACTCGGAACTCATAAAATTAGCCGCGGAGCCTGAAGCAACAAAGGTCTCCGTGGCTTCAGATTTGTCCCACCACGTAATCGTACAGGGAAGGAGTAAACATTTTTCCTTTAAGGGTATGAGTTGGGCGCCTAGGGTGTTACCCTACAACTCCTAGGCGGTAGCGTTTCCCGGCTTATTAGGACAGTTTCGTACCCTATGCCCTCCTTCAGCGCAATACAGACATAGTTGCTCAGTCATTCTCCGTCTTCGCTCCACCTGAGTCAATTTTGACTGACTGATCTGCATCGGCTCGGGAGGAGGCAAGACTGGAGAAGATGAGACAGAGGGAGATGGCGTTACCAGAGGTGCAGCGGGAGGTGCCGCGTAAGATGTCAACCTGACACGATGACTACCCCTGGTCTGTCTATGATGGCGTAGCCTGCGGTCGATACGAATTGGCCGACGAGATGGCCTCATCGACCGTTTTGGGCTCGGGCTGACTCAACATTAAGTCGGAGACCTCATCCGACAACCCAGACAGAAAACAGTCCAAGAGGGCATAGGTGTCCCACCTGGCCGTAACTGACCACCTTCTGAATTCAGCCTCATAATCTTCGACCGGACCTTTGCCTTGCCGCAAAAGCTTGAGCTTCCGCTCAGAGATCGCGGCCAGGTCCGGGTCGTCGTAAATTACTGCCATGGCTTTAAAGAAATCCTCTACAGAGGTAAGAGCTGTGTCTCCGGGAGGTAGGCTATACGCCCAGGTCTGGGAGTCGCCGGACAATAAAGTTTTAATAAATGTGATTCTCTGAGCCTCAGTACCAGAGGATCGGGGTCTCAATTCAAAATAAGATAACACTCTACTCCTAAAATTGCGGAAGTCAGATCTGTGGCCTGAGAACCTCTCGGGTACGGGCATACGTATGTCAACGCTAGGAGGGGATCACACCTCATCCACTGATGTCTGAAGGGTTTGTACGGACCCTGACAAAGCTTCAATCAATGCTTTGTGTTCACCCAGCACTCGATTGACATTATCCACCGAAGTGGCAAGTTCACCCAGAGGACCAGAGCGTGCGTCCATTTTGTTTCTTGGTCTGGCGTTCTGTAACGATCGGTGTAACACAGAGAGGACCTGATTACCGGTGATCTGCAGTATCACTGGGAATACAGATATATACCAGATTATAGATGATCTGCAGTATCACCGATAATCCGATATACTAGCTAACCTCTGGACACCTGAGTAGAGTGTAGTGTTTGGTGTAACTGTAACAAAAGAGGCCTAGCCTTAAGGCAGTAAGGAGTACTGCATGGATTCCTTCCGAAGGCCTGAACTCTCCTAGGAGTCAGGCTAAAGGGAGGAAGGACAATCTGATAGTGACACTCAGGAGGGGGTGTCACTAACAGGACTGGGAACTGCCTCTAACAGTAAGGTCGGTTCTCGAGGTCGGACAAGCCAGGTCGTAACACACAGACAGATAAGGTACAGATTCAGAAGGCAGATGCGAAGTCTAATAAACAGGCAGGGTTCGGCAACAGGGTATCAGAAATATCGAGGTACAGAATCAGGAGGCAGATGCAGAGACCTAGGGTGAGCCGGGGTTCGGCAACAGAGTATCAGAATAACGAGGTACAGGATCAGAGTTCAGGAGATTGGTCAGGCAAGCAAAAAGGTCATAACAGATAATCACAATCAAACTAGTACTTTAAGCTATCAACAGAATCTAGCTAAGTGTAGGATTACAGCTCCAGCTGGTCCCGGCACACTTCAGGATCTGACTCAGGTCTGAGTGCTACCACATTGTGATCGCAACGCCAGACAACCAGCAACTGAACAGCCAGCAGTATATATACACAGGCATCTCTCCAGCACCTCCCTTAGTGCTGGACCAATGAGATGTAGAGCCAGTGTCAGCTGACCAGCCTGGTCAGCTAACTCACTTCTGGCTGTCATATAATCCCTGCCTCAGTGCGCGCGCGCACGTCACTCTAAGCCTAGAGGGACTACGTGTCCCAGCCACACCAGCACCGCTCTGTGGTGCCTCAGCAATGGGGCTATGCGCGCTAACCGCCGCGTCCAACGCGGCGGTTTCTCCGCGCTCCGCCATGCCCCGTATGGAGACAGCCGCCTCACACTGAGTGGAGGCGGCTGCCTCTCCGTGCTCCGCCATGCCGTGTGCGGAAAGAGCCGCCTGCCGCCGACTCATCCGCGTTTCCTTACAGTTACACAGAATGGATCCTTTCAAGCATGCACTTAGCCCTAGATGTAGAACACATGGGGGATTTTATGCACATACTTTGGAAATGTGACCCTGTTTACAACAATTTTAGAGGGGAGGATTTGCTACCTTAAATAAAGTATTACAGCTGGCTGCAAAACCACAGATATAGTGGTTTTGGGTCAGACCGAGCTGCTTGATTACAAAAATGACACATGAAAAGGGACCAAATGGTTTCGTCTAGAGTGATTAGTCTAAAGTGATTTAGTCCAGCGGGCCGACTGACTAGTTGGCCGTGACACAGCCCTGGCCTCGGCTATTGGGTGGGTGCTCTGATGGGAGTGTTATGATCACTTCTGTAGCATGTACTGCTGGCTGCAGTTTTACTGAAGACAAGCAGTTTTTGATTTCTTTGCGTGCATTTGCTCGCATAGTTTTGCGTGCTCTTACACTGAGCGTTGATTCCATCTGCAGTCGCTCTGAAGTTAATGACAGATTAATATGCTTTTGTGAAAACAAACATTGTCTGCTGCAATGGAGCTGCAATCCCTTTCTTGCAGGCTGCATATCATTGTCTGCCCTTTCCTGCTGTCAGCCTGTGATTGATTACCATTCACCTGTGTGGGAATCTGCATGTCTGCACTCATTGGATGACCTCAGTATAAAGGACTGCTTCCTGCAGTGTTCCATGGGCTATCAGAGTGTCAGATTCTGTCTGTTACTCTGTCCGGCTCCCACCTCGTTCCTAGTCCGTGTGGACTGCGCTGACTCCTGCGAAGGGGTCAGCGAGTCCTCCTAGTTTTGCTCTTGTTATCAGAAGTTGTTACTTTGCTTGTCTTGCGTCATATATCGGTTCATCGCCAATATATACGCATACTAGCACATTTGTTATTTTCTTTGTATTCGTGTTACGTTAATACATCAGTGTCGCTGATATATACGTACTCGAACTGTTTATATTCTGTGTTCAGTCAGTTAGTTCCAGCACGTTTTGGTAGATTGCGCGTATCGTGATCACCCGTGCTTAGCTAGTTCAGTCCTGTTCCTAGTCCTGCTCCAGTTCTTAGTTAGTGTTCCTTGCTTATGTCATATATCGGTTTATCGCCGATATATACATATGTCAGTTAGTCGTTTGTAGTTCATTGATAGCTGTACCGTAATACGCTAGGAAATCATACCTATTGTATATTTGTGTGGATTACGTCTGCCTTCTTTGACTTTATTTCCTGACTATTCTGTCCTGTCCTTGTGAAGCACGCCACCGCTGCAATCGCATTGGCTGCCTCATTCCAGTCTGTCTTGTCTTGAACGTTTGCTGTCACTTAAGCAGTGACTAGTTAACCTATTTTGGTTCCTGGACGTAGTTTCTACGTCCAGAAACCATGCGCGCTACCGCGCGCCCCCGCGGCCGATCGTGCACGCGCACTCCCGGCCGCGGATTCGGTAGCCAAGAAATCAATGTATCGGGCTATGGAGCCCAATCACTGATTCCTCTCCCCCGCTGAAAAAGCGGCAGCTTCTCTCGGAAGCTGAGCTTTTTCTGGCCGTCTCCTTCCCGATGCGTCACTCTAAGCGCGTGCTACGCTAAGAGTGACGTCATGTAAACAAACTCATGGCCGCCATCTTGTGGCCAAAAAGTAATACTACACCTGAAAAAAAAAAAAAAACAAGAATTAACACACATTTACATTATAAATCTATTGTTTACCTCCCACCCTCCCAAAAGTACCCAAATAAAATGTTTAGTATAAAAAAAAAAAAATTACAATAAAAAAAAATGTAAATATTTACCTAAGGGTCTAAACTTTTTAAATATCAATGTAAAGATGAAATATTTCTATATTTTTTTATTTTAAACTTGTAAATAGTGATAGAAG
This sequence comes from Hyperolius riggenbachi, assembly GCF_040937935.1. Lineage (NCBI taxonomy): Eukaryota > Metazoa > Chordata > Amphibia > Anura > Hyperoliidae > Hyperolius > Hyperolius riggenbachi. The sequence continues at coordinate 180,250,880 of NC_090651.1, read as the reverse complement.
CAAAATGGAAAAAATGCACCTTTATTTCCAAATAAAATATTGTCGCCATACATTGTGATAGGGACATAATTTTAACGGTGTAATAACCGGGACATATGGACAAATACAATACGCGAGTTTTAATTATGGAGGCATGTATTATTTTAAAACTATAATGGCTGAAAACTGAGAAATAATGAATTTTCCCATTTTTTTCTTATTCTTCCTGTTAAAATGCATTTATAGTAAAGTGGCTCTTAGCAAAATGTACCCCCCAAAGAAAGCCTAATTGGTGGCGGAAAAAACAAGATATAGATCAGTGCATTGTGATAAAGTTATAGGCTAATGAATGGGAGGTGAACATTTCTCACATGAAAACGACGGAACCTGAATGGGTTAAGCAAACGTTCATTCTGTTACCTGTCCTGATCTCCTGAGCTCTGGTTTATGCGCTCAGCGCTACCTTGCGCTGAGCCACTACAGTGGAAGGATTGTTTGTGGCTGTTCGGATCTACGCCTTCTCTGTGTGCCACATCGCCTGTTGGAGTCAGTCCTCTCCTCCACTAAACTGGGGATATCCTGGTTCCTTGTGCTAGCGTGTGTACCTCCATGTCAGAATCCGCATTGTGTGCTGACCGTGGAGGATATACCACCGAGCGTAACAGGGAGTATGTGGAGGGAGTTTAAGAGGCTGGGCCATGCTGCACTTCCTCAGTTGGCGGAGGAAGAAGAGTCTCTGCTGGGCTTTACTCTGGATGGCAGTGATGTTGGGCTTCCAGCTGAGATCCCTGGAGATGGTAGTGCCCAGTCCTCCACCTGATGGCTGTATTCCTGGACATTGTCCTTCGTGACAAGGTCAGCAATGGTGGCGTCTTCTGCAAACTCGATGACCTGAGAGTCCGCCGTGGATCTGCAGTCATTTGTCTACAGGGAGAACAGCAGTGGAGACAGGACCCAGCCTTGAGGTGCACCGGTGTTGGTGGTCATTGCCTGTGAGTGGTTGAGCCTCAGTTTGACAACTTGGGACCTGTTGGAGAGAAAGTCTGTGATCCAAAGGCGTAGGCTAAAGTCCAGGAGTAGAATTTTGATTTCCACAGGTGGTCATTCACAAGCTCCAGGCAGATATTTATGGCATTGTCAGTGTACCGGTTTGCCCTGTAGGCGAACTGGTAGAGGTCTAGAAGGGGCGAGGTGGAGAGCTTGAGGATGCATAGGACCACACTCTCCATGGTTTACATGATGACAGACGTCAAAAACATGGGCCTAAAGCAAAGCGTGCCACGGCAAAAACCACTGAAGAAAGTGGCACGCAAAGCACCTCTGACATCATGAGAGGTACCACCGTGTAACAATGAAGATAGGACGCTAACCTGGCAGCGGAGACAGGAGAAGAGAGCGGGCCCAGCGACAAGAGGCGAGAGGAGTCCATGCAGGAACGGTGTTACGCGAGTTACTGGGGACCCCCAGGGCTGCACAGGACAGGTCAGTGGAGACCCCCTGTTTCTTAGGGACAGGTATGATGGTGGACCTCGAAGTATGCAAGGACTTTGCCTTCCTCCAGTGACTTGGTGAAGATGGCAGAGAGGAAGGGAGCGAGTTACCAAGAGCAGGTTTTCAGGCAGGCTGGAGACATACTATCGGGGCCATAGGCTCTCCTAGTGTTTAACGTAGATAAGAAACGCCAGACATCAGCCTTCCTCACCACCGGAGAGGGTGGGCTCAGGACATTGTTGTTGGCGTTGCCCTCTCCGTCTCTCAAACCTGCAGTAGAAGCCTGTTGATGAACCACAGTTTATTGTTGGGGTAGACCTTGAAGGATTTTGTTGGCACACAAGAGTCCCCACAGAACCTTATGTATGTGAGACAACATTATCTGCCCACTCGTCCAGATTTAGTGCCTCAAGGGACTTCCAGTCAGTGCTGTCAAAACAGGCTTGAAGTTGTAGCTAGGCCTCGCCTGACCACACCTTGGTAGTCTTAAAGACCGGTTTAGCCAACTCCATGCACCTCCTGTAGGTGGGGATAAAGTGGATAAAACAGTGGTCTGAAGAGCCTAGTGCTGCCCAAGGGACCGCTTTGTATGCATCCTTAAGTGCCGTGCAGGAATGGTTGAGGGTGTTCAGGTTACTAGTGGGACAAGCTAAATGCTGATGATAGCATGGCATCTCCTGGCGAAGCTTGGCCCTGTTCAAGTCACCCATGACAATAAACAGAGTCAGGGAGGGACGAATCCCACTGCGAGATGATCCTGCTGAAGTCCAGCAGGGCAGATTTGACATCGGCATCAGGAGGGATGTACACACAGGGAAGGACATAGGAGGAGTATGCCCACAGAGAGTATGGGTGCCTGCAGTTAATGACTAATAGTTTGAGATCAGGGGAGCACTTCCTGTCAAGTACCGCCGAGGTGAGGCAACATGCAGAGCTAATGTAAAAACGGATGACACTCCTTTTCTTCTTCCCAGAGAGGGTGGGATCCCAGTCTACTAAGATGAAGCTGAAGCCTGGTAGCTGAAGGGCATTCTAAGGAATGTCCTTGAGTGGCCATGTTTCTGTGAAGCAGTGTGCCGGAGTGCACCTGCCAAGCTCTCTACTGTCACAGTGGAGACTCAGTTCATCCAGCTTGTTGGGGAGGAAGCTTACATTTGGCAAGAGGACTAAGGGGACGGCCAATTGCAGTACTTTCTTCCTTAGCCTTGCACAACAAGGTTTCAGGGATATGCAGGCAGTATTCAGCAAGGATCCAGCAAAATTAGAGAGAAAGTTCAACATGCGCACGCACAGCAGAGTTCAGGGATAAGCAGGCAAGCAGTGATGGACCTAGGTGATCCAGCACGAGTGGAGGTCAGGGAAGCAGACTATCCATAGGGCAGAAGACAGGCAATGAGAGAAAGTGAGGCCCTTACCCTTGCTGACCAGCAGTCAGTAGATCGAGAGCAGCCGAGATCAGTAGCTCCTGGGGTGATGGTGAGGCCAGAACCTGTGGCAGCGGTGGGATGCTGATGGCCCCTGTGTAGGCTGTGTTTTGATTCCTTGCCGCAGCAGCAGTGTCCTGAGCTGTGTAGGGGTGCTCCTGCTTCAGTGGCTGGTGAGTTGAGGTAAACTTGCTGCACTGCTGTGGCTGCCGCACACCCTGAGCTGATGGACTGGCCTGCAAGGCTCCAGTCCTTGCTCCACGTGTGTGGGGAGGGGGGCAGCGGCGGATCAGTTGCGCGGGCCGGAAGCGGTAGATGGAGGAGGCTGCGGGGGGAGTACTGGCCTGGAGTCAAATTCCCGGTGTGGACGCTGAGAGACCCTGGATCTGGGGGTGACTGGAATCCCCTAATGGAGGTGGCCACAGAGACTCTGCAGGCTCTGCCACGGGGGTGAGTGGAGTTCTTTTCAGCGGGTGGTTCAGGGATCCAGGCAGTGCGGGTCCCAGGAAGTCGGCTCCACCATATCGGTGGCTGCGGATCTGGCTGGCATAAGGGATCCGAGCAGTGTGGGCCCGCTGGGTGAGATTCTCCACGTGGGTTGCTGGCGATCCCCTGCTAGAGCACATGCAGCCCAAAAGTCTGTAGTTGGAGGGTGGTTAGCTGGGGGCTTGTGTGCTGCAGACACTTGTGTGCATCATAGGCATGATAGGCATGTGGTGCACTGGAGTAAAGAGGTAGAAAAGAAGTAAAGAAGTGGAGCTGTGATGGGATCGGGCAGGATGGAGCTTTGTTAATTCTATCCCTGCCATTAAAATGTGGCAGAATGTGTTTTTTTATTGCTGTAGGTTAATTTACAGTAACAGTCATTAGAACAGAAAGTCTAAAGCTCAACACACACCATACAATCTTGGTTGTACAGATTTACCAAATCTATGTAGTATAAGGGCCAACAGATTGAAAATACCTTGGATGATTGATTGTATAAGCTCTTATACTACATGAAAGTGGTAAGATTGAACAACCTAGATTGTATGGTGTGTGTTGAGCCTTAGACTGGCTTTAATAACAGGTTATCCCCATTAGGGCCAGTTACAGAACTGAGGCTCTCCATATGTCTGACAGCAGGTTTACATTGGAAAGAGTACAGTGATGCGGGTTTGCAGGCAACAAATGATGTACTTTTTGTTCTATGTTGCAACTTAAGATAATGATGTGGAAAGTCAGAGGGCTAAATAACATGATTAAGAGAAAACTGGTCTTTGATTATATTAAAGAAAGACTGAAGCAAACAAAAATTGCTATTTTTACTTTATAGTTCGCATCAGTACTCTCAGTAGATGTAAACCGCCACATCTCCGCCGCAAAACTAGGGCTTTAGACCCCCCAAATCCCAGGGGGCAATCCGGCCAGAGCTTCCTGAAAGAGGCAGAGCTTTCAGCTGCAGCTCTGCCTCTACTGATGTCAATCGCCACGGATCGCCGCCTCTCCCCGCCTCTGTCACTCTTCCTTCACAGAGAGGGGCGGGGAGAGGCAGAGATCCGCACAGCGATTGACATTCAGTAGAGGCAGAGCTGCAGCTGAAAGCTCTGCCTCTCAGGGCAGCACAATCCACGACCAAGATGGTCGTGGATGTTTGCCCCAGGATTTGGGGGGGAGGGGGGGTCTAAACCCCCCGTTTTGAGGCAGGGATGCAGTGGTTTTACCTCTGCTGAGACTTCTGAAGATAAATACAAGGTAAAAATGGCAAATTTTATTTGCTTCAGAGTCTCTTTAGGTTACAGGCTATACATATTATTTGTTTACAAGGGACACATATTACTGGAGCTAGGGCTACGGTTTTGAAAAAGCCGTGAACCACTAAATACTATATGGCCCATTTCTCCTCATACTCAAGAGGTACAGCAATTTTATTGACCAAACCCTTCCCTGGGAGTGTGGATGATCTGAGAATTGACCTCAGAGGTACCTTAACCACTTCACATTCAGAACTTGTTTCCCCCTTACGGGCCAGAGCAGTTTTCACATTATAGCGATGTACAGTGCTGCCCATAATTATTCATATCCCTGTCAAATTTTGACTTAGTTACTTTTATTCAACCAGCCAGTAATTTTTTTTGACAGGAAATGACATAAGTGTCTCCCAAAAGATAAGAATGTACAAGAGGCATTATTGTGGAAAAAAAACTATTTCTCAGCTTTTATTTACATGTGAGCAAAACGTGCCCAGTCCATACCCTTCTCAAACTGTCAGTCTGTGGGAAAATCCAAAGTTCTATACCATTTCAAATAGCCCAAGCTGTTCTTAAGCATCCTAATTACCTTGATTAATTGGGAACAGCTGTGTTAATCAACTCAACAGGTGAAAAACAGCAGCTCTCTGCAGTTGGTTTGTGGACAGTCATGGTTAAGACAAAGGAGCTCAGTAAGGACCTGCGGCTGCAAATAAGTCAGGAAAGGGATACAAGGCTATTTCTAAATGGTTTCAAGTTTCAGAGGCTACAGTGAAAAGTATTATTAAAAAATACAAGATGTTTCACAAGAGGACATGGTCGGAAGCCAAAAGTGACACCTGTGCTGGCCAGGAGGATAGTGAGAGAGGTGAAAAAGAATCCAAGTATCAGCACCAAGGCCTTCCTGGTGAATCTGGGCTCTGCTGGTGGCAATGTCTCAAGGCAGACAATCCAACAAACACTGTACACTTCTGGGATCCATGGATGCAGACCAATGAGGACGCCACTTCTTCAGATAAGGCACAAAACTCGCTGGACAAAGAAGACAATTTCTGGTCTTCTGTGTTATGGTCAGATGAAACTAAAATTGATTTGTTTGGTCACAATGATGTTTCCTTCATTTGCCGTAAAAAAAGGAGACACCTTCAACCCAAAGAACACCATCTGCACTGTCAAACATGGTGGTGGAAACCTAATGCTTTGGGTGTGTTTTTCAGCCAATGGACCAGGGAACCTAATCACAGTAAACGGCACTATGACAAAAGAGCAATACATGAGGATTCTCAAGGACAACATCAGGCAGTCTGCAGAGAAACTTGGCACCAGTGGACATTTCAGCATGACAATGACCCAAAACACACAGCAAAAGTGGTGAGAATACAATTGAGAATTTGTGGAGGGAGCTAAAGATCAGGGTGATGACAAGAAGACTCTCCAACCTAAAATATTTAGAGCTCATTGCTAAAGATGAATGGACAAAAATACCTGTGGATACATGCAAAAAGCTGGTCTGCAATTATAGGAAGCCTTTAATTGCTGTAATAGCCAATAAAGGCTTTTCTATTGATTATTGAGAAGGGTATGAATAATTTTGGACTGGACACATTTTGCTCAAATGTAAATAAAAGCTGAGGAATGTTTTTTTCCCACAATGCCTCTTGTACATAGTCGTATCTTATGGCAGACACCTATGTACATTGTCTTATCGTTTGGCAGACACCCATGTCATTTCCTGTCAAAAAATTGCTAGTTAAATAAAAGTAACTAAGTTAAAATTTGCCAGAGGTATGAATAATTATGGGCTGGACTGTACTTATTTAATCAGCAATAACTTTACCCCTACGCATGACATCTAGAATAAATATAATTGTTTTTTTCAAGACAAAATAGGCTTTCATTGTATGACATTTTTTCCCTCAACAATTTTGTTTTCTCTGCATTTTAATGGGAGAGAGGAAAAAAAATAGAAAAAACATTATTTCTCAGTTTTACCAATTCCAGTTTAAAAATAAAAAGCACTACAGCAGATAAACACAAATTTTGTTTGGCTATTTCTACTGTTTATCATAAAATTTAGATTATGTTCCTGTCACAATTTATGGTTAGGATATTTGATTTGGAAATAATGCTACAGTGTGTATTTTTTACTATGAACTGAGGAAATAAAAGTATTTTTTAATGAAAAAAAACAATCTTGTTGTTTCAGGAAACATATATTCACTTTCACCAATTAGTGCTGCATCAGATAGTGCCAGAGGTGTGCACAGGAGCAATGCTTAATCATGCACGGCTGTGCTTCAGCTACAAAGACGTATATCTACATCCTCTTGGCTTAGATGAAGTCACAAAGGACATAGATATACCGTAATGGTGGATAAAGTGGTTAACTAAAGGTATCCTTAAATGTACTATTGAAGGCAGGCCCCTAACCGCTTTCTCTGTATATGCCCAGCTTTTCTTCTTCCTTCCAAAAACAGGTTTCCTGCAAGCTACACGATATCCTGGAGAGCCCCTTGATAGCTGCTGGGGATTTTAATGCTTTGGTGGACCCTGGGTTGGACAGGTTAAGCAAGGGGGGTGGGATGTATCCGGCACTAACAATTTGGATGCATATATATGTGTTGCGGGATATCGGGAGGTGGAAATATCCGGAACAAAGGGAATACACATGCTATTCAGATACTCATAAAACCCTGTCACAGATAGATATGGTGCTGGGTACTGGGATATACTTCCCTGTGTTCAGAGAATTCAACACCTATCGCATAGGGTCTCTGACCATACACCTATAATCTGTTGTCTGCAGATTTCTGGTCCACGAGAATAAGGGATATGGTGAATGGGACCAGGGTGGTTAGAGGAATAGATGGTCCTCCAACAATGCAAAACAGGTTATCAGTATAACTGGACAGAAAATGAGGGTCGACAGACATGTTAACCTCCCTAGCGTTCTGGACGAGCGGAGCTCATTCAGAGACGCTAGAGGGCACCGCTCAGGCCCCGCTGGGCCGATTTTGATAAATTGATTGATTTTTTTTTCAAACACGCAGCTAGCACCTTGCTAGCTGCAGGTTTGCCCCATTCGCCGCCGCCGCTCGCCGCCGATCCGCCGCTACCCGACTCGAAAGAGGGCCCCCCCTGCAGACCCCGTGCGCAGCCTGGCCAATCGCCGCCAGGCTGCGCTTTGGGGTGGATCGGGAGACCCTGTGACGTCACGACGTCGATTACGTCACTCCGTTCATCACCATGGCGACGGGGGAAGCCTTAAAGGAAATCCCGTTCAGAACGGGATTTCCTTATGGGCGTGATCGCCGGTGGCGATCGGAAGGGTGGGAGGGAGGGAGCAGAAAGGGGACAATCATGTAGCTAGCGCTAGGCTAGCTACATGATCAAAAAAAAAAAAAAAAAAAAAAAAAAAAAAAAATCGGCCGAAAAAAACCCTCCCTCCATGCGGCCGCGGGAATTGGAACGCCCAGCAGGTTAACATGCTGGGACGCCAAGAAGGCAGTTTTGAGGGGTACTTTTAGCGCTGCCTTGTTATTAATTAGGAATAACGAGGCTGCGCTCCAAACTTACTATTAGTCTAAATCCACCTCATGTAGAACTCCGCTCCTAGTGGAGAATTAAATTAATAGGATTGAGGAACACGTTTCTTTGTACGTGGGTGACATGCTTATATATTTGCCTGATCCTGCCGCATCATTGCCCACAGTGCCAAGACTCTATGATGACTTTGGCTCAACTTAATGAGGTAGATAACTATTTGGGAGTGTGAGTACAGCGGGATAATACTAAATATCTGGAGGTAAATGTATGCCCAGCTCTTGAGCATGTTGAACAAAAGCTTAAAGATTAGAACTCTTGGGGACTTCCGGGGTGGAGCAACTAACAGCCACTGCTTCATACACCAGCTTCCATAATTATACTCTGTAACAGAGTTTAAAACGGGGATAAGGTAGAGAACAAGTCACCTGTCAGGGTGGCGGCTCCTCGCTGAACTCCCAGAGGCAAGTGCCAACAACTCTCTGACACTTCAGCAAGTTTTCCCCCCAGAGACTCTGGATGCTCCTGCTGCACAGACAACTTCCTGACGCCATCTTGAGGCCCCCAACGGTGTCCGTGAGACCACGCTGTTACCGCTGAGAGAGCGTTAAACTGCTCAACCTCCATCTCCAGTTGCAGAATGGGAGGATCCCGCTGAATGGATCTCCCAACATCATCTTTGGGGAGTGTGGTAAGCAGCCCGATCTCCATCCACATTCTGTGTCACTGATTGGAGAGGGACGCCTGCGGTGCTTCTTTTGGAGGCCCGTTCTTACTTAGTCCAGATGCCATCTTGAGGCCTTCCATCTGCCAAGCTCTTTTCTTCAGCCCTGATCTGTGGAAGCCTCTGAGTTGTTGCGCGGATCATGCCTGCTATATGTGAGGTCTCTCCACCTAGCAAACCCATCCACTTCCTAGTGAGGTGACTGAGGCAGGGATTGCTTTTCACCTTTTGCCAAGCTCTTGGTCCAGGCTGAAGCAGACCACAGGAAACAGAGGGTGCTCGAGACTGCTCCTTCTGCAGCCATAAAAAGCCTTGTCAACATAGACTTATACCTAGACAGTTACTTCTTCACAGCAAACGTTCTGAATTAAAAGGCGGCAGTGTAAGAAGATGTAACGTGGTGTGGAGTGCATTGGAATGGAGGTGGTGAGTTAACCCCTGATGACACAGTCTGAACACTCCCCAACCCCTAGTATGCTCTGGGAGGATGGTGATACATACAGCAATATATAGATGTAGGAAATGTTTCTAATGTTGAAACCAGAATAATATAAAAGTGAGTATTCGGAATTTACTACTTCACTACAGTGCTTCTTTAGAAGATCATTTCTTTTTCTAAATTAATTAAACGACCACTATTGCGAAAATGTTAACATTTTAAATGCATGTAAACATATGTGTATATATACCAACAGGTTTAGATTAGTCCATCTCTTCATGGGGCATGCTCAGCAAGGATTTTATTCTTTATAAAGACATTCCCTAAAAAGGATTTATACAATGATGCTGCTCAGCCTCCCTGCACACTATTCTGGCAGTTGGACAGAGCAACTGCCATTTATTAAGTGCTTTTGAAACTAAAGAAAACCCTAAGAATCCCCCATGAAGAGATGGGCTAGTCAAAAACCTGTCAGTTCTGTCAAATTTCTACTACCTGCTCTAAGTGACAGCAATATCAGAGAAAAGTAATTTATGGCTCATTTTTCTTTGGAAGAAACATACTTCTTATTTGCATGTGTTTAAATGTATTTTAAATTTTACGATTTTTTCAATAGTGGTCCTTTAACCACTTGAGAACTGCAGTGATTAACTCCCCTAAAGACCAGGCACATTATTGTGAAAATGGCCACTGCAGCTTTAAGGCCAAGCTGCAGGGCCGCACAACACAGCACACGAGTGATTCCCCCCACCAACAGGGCTCTCTGTTGGTGGGGTCTGATCACCCCCGGATGTTTATTTGTTTATTTATTTTTAGATAAATGTTTATTTTTTATATAAATGTTGCTTTTTTTTAATCGCTTTATATTCCCCCCTCCCTCCCTTTCCCCGCTGGCCAATCCCCATGATCAGCTGTCCTAGGCTTCAGCCTATGACAGCCGATCACCGCCGATAGTCAGGAGGGGACAGCCGTGTTACACGGCTGTCCCCAGTACTGAGCTGCTGCTGATCGCAGCGCTGTACAAGTAAATAGACGGCGGTGACGCCGTCGAACAGTGGAGACTGAAGAGGGGACGGAGCTCCACCCTCCGAGCATGAGATGCACACGCAGCGTGAGCGCGATCTCATGCAAATTAGAGCCCCAAGACTTGACACCAATTGGCGTTAGGCGGTCCTGGGGCTGCCACCGCGACCACGCCCATTGGCGTGGGGCGGTCGTTAAGTAGTTAAGAGAGTGTGGCCTAGGGCTTCAACATTTTTAGAACACAATTTTACACTATGATAAAAAGTATACATTTCTGGAATTTTTGCAACATGCATATATTCAAATTTAAACAAAAGCTTGCTTACTTTGTGCTTGGGGCAACGTACAGAAAAGTTCTCTTCGCTTAGTAAACATTCTGCAAGAAGGAAAACAAATATTCACTTTTCAAGTACAATTTCAGACAAAGACAAGACAAATAACATTTATATCGCGCTTTTCTCCTGGCGGACTCAAAGCGCCAGAGCTGCAGCCACTAGGACGCGCTCTATAGGCAGTAGCAATGTTAGGGAGATTTGCCTAAGGTCTCCTACTGAATAGGTGCTGGCTTACTGAACAGGCAGAGCCGAGATTCGAACCCTGGTCTCCTGCGTCAGTGGCAGAGCCCTTAACCAGTACACCATCCAGCCACTGCCAAGTTTATATTATGTAATCTTCACAACAAGGAATTACGTTTGTTGTCTGCATTTTTTATTGGTTCAATTTCTACAGCACAGTTGAAGTGAGATGTAACAGGTGCTACAGTATTTCATTTTAAAAATTTCAATTTTTTGGCTTTTATGAAGATCTTCTGCCCCTAATACTTTCAGAGCAACTGATTGCAGATAATTGTGCAGAACAAATGATCAGATCCAAGTCTAAATATTCCTGGCACCCTAAGGCCTCCTTCAGATAATTCAGCGCAGATGGCTGTGTGATCAGAACGCAAAGCGTATGATCGCACACCATCTGCGCTACAGATCCCATTCACTATAGTAAATGGGATCTGCGCTGCAATTCCCTAAAATGCATGCAGCAGTGCGACAGTGCATTGCATTGCTGCGCAGCGCATATGATGGGAACGGTAAAAAGGCTGTCTATGCCCTTCTACCGTTCTTGTGAGTCACACATTATATGCGCTGTCAAAATGCGCACGGCAGCACGTATAGTCTGAAAGAGCCCAAAGTGAATGTCAGGGTGCCAAATTTTCATACCAAGCACTGCAGACAGGTTACTTGGCTACACCCAAGCAGTCTGTCCTGTTTCATGGAGGTGGAGGGATAAGTGACAGCAGAAGGCAATGAAATGCCTGTTGTTCAGTGAACCAGCAAGACTGATTGCTAAATCACATTGTGGGAACAATACAACAATAGTATTCAATAGGGATGGTGGTTGCGCGTTTGGGGGGGAGGGGTCAGGCAGCCGGATCCCGAGTGTGGCTTGCTGAGCTGTGTCCCTCCTGTAGCCAGATGTCCCCCCAGTAGCCAGCAGTCACTCACCTCCCAGGCTCCAGCGATGAGCCGCTGTGGATCCCTCCGCTCTCGCTGGCATCCTGGCTTGACGCCAACACTTACGTCAGAGCAAGCACGGATGCCGGCCAGAGCAGAGGGGAGCGCCCATAGCTGGGAGAACGGCAGGAAGGTGAGTGGATCCTCTTCTTTCCCCTCTATGACGCATCACTAAACAGTGATACTAAACACTATGATCCGCCAGCGATCGTAGTGATCACATGATCAGAAGCTATTGGCGATGCCTTCTAATCACTAAGGGGAGATGTCAGCTGTCATATGACAGCTTAATCTCCCCTCTCGGGTGCGCACAATAGCGTTGGGAGCTGAAACGGCGGGCAGCGTAAATGCTACACCACATCAGGCTAGAACAGCCACAAATGCGGCGTAGGTTCTACTACGCGCAGTCCGGAATAGGTTAAAATAGCTTGGGCTATGAAGCTGTATTGAAGATTATAGTGAGTGGAGAGATGAGACAGGTGTTCACTACTACAGCAGCTGCTGCATTTGACTGCTCCAGCTCCAAGCTCTGTAAATTGGCATCAGCTTAGAATTATAAGCATCTCAGTTATAACCATCCCTAGTCCCTATCTTTGGGGCTAGGATTACATTATTAACAGTCGGTCTAATGGATCATAAACTTCTGCTACTAGGCAATAGCTCCAAATGCTGCAGTGTGTGACTGTCAGTCAGAGCAGCCTGCTGTTTTTTTTCCCCTCTAAGTTTGGTAGTGCTTTCAAGAACGCTAGCAAAAAAAAAAAAAAAAAAAAAAAAAAAACTCAATCTGTTGAAAGTATAGCCAATCTGCTTACTCTTAGGGCTGGTTCAGTCGGACGTTTGGAGGCGTCGCGTTCATTGGCGTCGCGGTGGCAATGCGTTCGGGCTTTCAGCAGCGTTCGCATTGCGTTCGGATGCAGTCGCGTTTTTTCTTCCCCTAGGGGGACATTACCCGTTGCGGTTAACCGCCCCTGGAAGCTACATGTAGCTTCCAGGGGCTCCTTGAACGCCAGGAAAAATCGGGACCCGAACGTCGCGTTCGTGTAAACGCGCGTGAAAGCTTGGTACAAACGCTCCCATTCACTTGAATGGGAGCGTTTAACGCCAAGCCCCGAACGCTGGCAGTAAACGCTCTGCAAGCGTCCATCTGAACCAGCCCTAATGCATTTGGTGATATTGGAAAAGTTCGAAAAATCAAGATTGCACTTACAACTTTTTTTCAAAATCTTTGCACAATATACGTATGTTATCCCAATTATCTTTCCCCCACCTCTAAGTTTCAGAGTTTTTATTTATCTCTACTCCCACCCCTATCCCTACTACCCTCCCCCCCCTCCCCTCTGACCTCCCCTTACCCTCCCTCCCCCCTCCCCCTTCCCTTGTCTCTGCATAACCCACACTTTTACATCTCAGATTATTAACAAAATTCAGAAAATGGAGTATAGAAAATTATGACACTTCTAGGTCCCCCAGAGTTCCATGCAATTGTTCTGTCAGATACCATTTAGTATACGTGGAATTCCCCATCAGAGCCGTTCTCTCTGCCCCTGTAAGCTGAACAGATATACATTTCCTCCAAGTTTTTAAAAAAGTTTTCGTTCTTTTATCTTTTGCTTGCAAAGTGTTCATGTTATCTAATATGAATAAACGATGTAGCTCGTTTTACCATGTCTAAGGCAGGTGGAGTACGGTCTAACCATTTCAGGAACAGTACTTAAAGTGAACCTCCAGACTAAAAATCGACTCGGCAGCACTGAAAAGGCCTGGTGTTTCTGTAACCATTTCACAGCATCAGAACTTTGTTTCTCTTAAGGTGGCCACACACGATACAATAAAATGATCCTATTTTACATTAATTCGATAAAAACGATCGGATCTCCCGAAAAATTGAAAGCTTTTTTTTCATTCGACTGAAAAATCCGATCGGATTTCCGGTTTTCTTCGATTTTAATCGATCCGGAATGCCAGATATTTTTCTTCAATCTTTCTAAAGATTGTATGGTGTGTGTTGGATTGTCAATTTATTAATATACATACCCTAGCAATTTTGTCAGAGTTTCCAATCATTTTTATCATAATTGGGGAAAAATTTAACATACGTGTGTGGTACATTGGTCATATTTTTGAAATGTTAAAATCAGTCAGAAAAATTGATTGCAATTCTTAAATTAAAAAGATATTTTAAAAATTGTATGGTGTGTGGCCACCTTTATACAAGCCTCATTTTTAGCTGCACAGAAGAAAACTGCCCGGGCAGTTTTCCCCTTATGCTGTGCAAAGCATGATGGGATTTCTGATTATGTTGTTCTCGTCCTGCTGTTTTGGTGCAATTTTTTTGAATTTGACATTTGAAGCCTAGTGTGTGCAGCTGGAAGGGGTTATCAGGACACAGGACAGTTGGAACTGTGTCTCATGCTCCCTGTCACCTTCTTTCAACCAAAAAGATGGCTGCCCCCATGACAAAGATGACAGCCCCCATGAATCACAAACATTTGCCTGTTCTTTTAAAACAGGGTGGGTAAAAGATTATATTACCTATCCTAATTAACATAACTAATGTAACTTAATAACAGTATGTTTGTTTAGGCTGAAGTTCCCCTTTAAGTACACATTTTGGGCAGTATGGTTTGTAATGTGTTGGCATTCGCTTATATTTTATATTAAAGAGAACCCGAGGTCGGTTTGAAGAATGTGATCTGCATACAGAGGCTGGATCTGCCTATACAGCCCAGCCTCTGTTGGTCTCCCCCCCCCCCCCCCCTAAGGTCCCCCTGCACTCTGCAATCCCTCATAAATCACAGCCTCACTGTCGACACACAGCGTGTCGCAGCGGGCTGTGTTTTTCTCTATAGTGTCAGTCTGCTGCTCTCCCCACCTCCTGCAGAACTCTGGTCCCCGCCTGCCTCCCTTCCCTCCCCGCTGATTAGAGGGAAGGGAGGGGAGCAGGGACCGGAGCTCAGTAGGAGGCGGGGGAGCAGCCGAGACTGACACTACAGATGTAAACACAGCCAGCACAGCCCGGCTGTGATTTATGTCTGATTGCAGAGTGCAGGGGGACCTTAGGGGGGTTTGGGAGACCAACAGAGGCTGGGCTGTATAGGCAGATCCAGCCTCAGTATGCAGATAACATTCTTCAAACCCACCTCGGGTTCTCTTTAAATGTGAATTTTGGCTTATGCATCAGTAATAGGTGAGAAGTTCTCCACACTTCACTTATAATGCATTGTCTTACTATATTCCACCCTAAGATTATTTTGTCTGGCAATGTTTTATCGTGGAGAGTGCTGCTCCATGCCTTAAAAACTGGACCTTGTTTACAACCTTGTTTACAAGAAAAAACACACCTGATTTGCAGTATGAGAAAACACTAGATAAACCTTATTCGGAGATATATTTTTATCTTGTTTACCCAAGATGACTGCAGTCCCCTGTATTAATCGGATAATGATTTACTGCCTCCACCTGGTTTGACATACGTGTCAAAATCATTGACTTCTGCTACTGGTTTAATTTCATGAATCAACGAGCATACTAAGGATTTCATGTGTAAGTATGGAAACATTTCACTTCCGGATAGGCCATACGTTTCTTTTATCTCAGCAAAAGATCTCCAGGTTCCCCTTCTTATGTCAAGCATATGTCCTAGTGTTTTTATCCCCTTCTGGTCCCAAGCGGAGAAACTAGGTTGATGTGTACTTGAGGGGAAAACTAGGGTTGCCCCAGATTGGTAAATATTTAGATATTCTCATCGGAAGTTTAAATAGACTCCGTACTGCTTGCCAAGCAGCTATTGTGTCACGAAAGATAGCATTCATTTTTATGCGTAAAGGTAAAAGTTTAATCTCAGTTTGTAGCAGACCCACTAGCGACCAGGGCAGTGCTATTTCGGCTTCTAATGGATAACTGGAATTCATATTTGTCTGATTCAACCAGTCCCTGACATGTGTCATAAGGGCGGCTAAGTTATAGGCTCTTATATTTGGCAAATTTAGGCCTCCCATATCCTTTGGACATTGTAATTTAGCAAAAGCCACTCTTGGTTTTTTCCCTTTCCAGAGAAATCTAATGAAGGCAGAATCCAACGTTTGCAAGTCCCTGTGCCCGATTAGGAGTGGGATTGTCTGCACGGGGTAAAGCAGACGACCCATTGATACCACGTTTATTAAGGCTGCTCTTCCCGCTAATCCTAATGGAAGATTATGCCATCTATTTACCTGATTTATCACATTTTAATCAAGGGGGTATAAATGGCTGCATATAAGTCAGCTGGGTCTCTAGGTATCATAATCCCAAGATATTTGAATTTCGTAGTGCTAATAGTTACCCCTAGCTGCTGTCAACTCAACACCTGTGCTTGTTTGGTTAACGTGGGTAACCTGATAGGTTACCTATTTCCTCCAGTATTTGAAATATCTTTGGTACCTGCTGTAAAGGGTCCTGTATAAACAAGAGGGCATCATCAGCAAATAACGCTGTATTTCAATACTCTCTATTTTTATTCCTGGGATACTACATCTCAGTACTGTCACTAGAGGTTTCAGTGCCAAATTAAAAAGCAGAAGTGATAAAGGGCAGCCTCGTCTGGTGCCTTTAGTTAGTTGTATAGTAACAGAGATACATCCTTGAGTAATAATCCTTGCTATTGGGTCAGCATACATATCCTTAATTGCCTTCAAGAATGGTCCCCCCCATCCCCTGGTGTCTCAATACAGCCTGCAGCCAATCCCACTCCACATTATCAAAGGCTTTCTTCGCATCAAGCACAAGGACCGTGGCATCTTTATACGTATTAGGATATGCTTTTGCCTGTTCTAAAACAGCATTTTTCTAACATTGGTCACTGCTGCCCTATTTCGTACAAACCCAGTTTGATTTGGATGTACTAGGTTTGTGTAACGGTTGTGGAATTCTCTCCGTGATCAGCGCACAAGACGTGCGCTGACACTGCGGAAATCCTCCACAAGCGTATAATTTGAGGGAAACCAGCAAAAGGTGCAACGCACCTGTAGAGGGAAATTCCTGTCGGCAGGTGGAGCTGTGGAGTGCAGAGGAACAGCTCCTCTGCCCTGCCACAGACGCAAGACAGGAATTGCACGACGGGAAGAAACACAATCGCAAGAGAAGTGATTGCGAAAGAGAATGAGCACAGGGACAGATTGTATGTGTGTGCACCAAACTAGTCTCCAACCCGCAACGGTGCACACACAACAGCAGATATGAAGTAGGAACGCAATCGCGAGAGAGGCGATTGCCAGAGGTGACACAAGGCTACAGCAAGGCAGAGCACGAGAGTAGCAAAGGCACAGCAAATCATACAATGAGAAGATAAAGAAAATAACAAACGCTAACTAAACGTGAACACCGCACTCATTCGCAACAGTGCACGCGTTTATGCGCGGTCTCCGCGTGATAAGCACAACAGAGACAAGCACGCCTAACTAACCACCGACAGACAAACATGAAACAGGGGACGCGAGCGCTTAAAACGGTTACCAGCAAGCGTTCGTAGCAGACAAGACAGATACACGAAAACAGGAATAAGTGAGAGAGACGGATCCACAGCACTAGCGCAAGGCGAGTGCGATCCAGGCAAGACAGAACAGATGAGATAGCTGGTAGCAACTGCTGCTCCAGCTATACTCCAAGAAGAAAGATCAGAATGACTTCTTGTCGGCCACCGCTGGGACAAGACAATCGCAACAGACAAACAAAACAGATATGCAATCCTAACTGCACTAGGGAACCTGCCTAGTGCAGTCCCAGGAATTACTCTAAGCTAATCTTCAAACAAAGAGCAAGGCTGACACTTCAGGAGTGTTCCACAGGACTAACCCTTATGACCAGCCCAGATCTGTGATATCACATGGTATTTATAGTACAAGCCTACAAAGGATGTGGCTAGGCAATCTGCATGACACACGTATGCAAATTCCTCAGCAGCAAGCTGCAAAACTGACAAAAGGTCTCTCTTCCAGAGACCTGCAGAATGCAGACCTGAACAGTGGTCAAAAGGCTGCCTTGCCTGCGCAGGCAGCCGAGCGGATCCTCACAGTACCCCCCCCCCCTCTAGGGTCGGATTCCAGACGAGCCTCTAACCTGATATTTGCAAAAGACTAACTGAAGACTCATGAAGGTCAGGACAGCCCGACAAGGCCCAATTCCAGAGTCAGCCCACGCGAAACCGACCTCATCGGAAGGAGAAGCCACCGAAACATGCCCATCAGTACCACAAGTCTCAGTGTAACACCCATCAGGACTGTGAATGCCAGAGAAGAAGCCATCAACACCCACCGAGCCATGCCCACCACCTTCCAAGGACCGTCCAAAAATACCAAACCTGCCACAATACCCATTCGAAGTGTCCCTTTCCACAAAGCAACCAATGCTGATCTCATCCAAGGTACCAGGAAATATTTCTACCAGGATCTCCCAGAACACTTTGAAGCTCAGCAGAGATCCCAGGAGGGCAGAACGATCACCAGGCTCACACGGAGAACTATCAAGAACCCCTATGGAACCAATGACAATTCCGGATTCAAAATTACCAGGACAAGCATCAAAACCAGGGCCTTCAGGGACCACCTCTGGGCATGCAGGCAGAGAGGCAACATCAGAACAGGTTTCCACCAAGGAAAGGAGCATCTGAGCAGGCTGGCAACCGATACACACTTGGGCTTTCTGGGTCACAGAACACATCGGGTTACACTAGCCCAAGGGGAACCTCAGGACACGTCGAGGAACTGCCAACCTCAGAGTCCGTTACGACAAGACCAAAATCAGAACCGGGCAGAGAATCATCACGAGCAATGGTCTCAAGCACTGGAGTTTCAAAAGAAGGCTTGGACTCAAACCTAGAATTCTCTGTGACAATAATATCATCATCGACTACATATGAGTGAAGCTCCACCAGAGCTGCAAAGGTAGTCAGCACAACAGCAATGCCTACTGAAGTGGGCAACACCTCAGAAGGACTTGGGGGGCAGGAGACATCTCCTACAAGTTCTGCGCCCTTTGGGAGGAACTCGGAGGTCTCCAGGACATCAGACAAAACTTCAGGAACATCATTTTTCAAGTTTTCTGAGAAGGATTCTGAACTATCCATGTTACAGGGCAAAACTGGAACTTTATTTTGTGGACAGGGCAGATGTCCCAGGGAAGATTCCACCATAAACTGAGACTGAATTTCATCATCATGAGTGGAACGTACAGGAATATTTACTGGAACACACACTGACTCCCTAACTTTAATCTCACTGCACCCAGAATTCTGCATAGCAGTCAAACTAGCTTGCAACTCCAAAACTGCAGAGAAACAGGTGAGTATAGTAGCAATACCTAGACGAGCCTCTAGGGACACTGCAGGAGACTCTAAACAAGGCCATATTAACTCATCCAGAGTACAGGGTGCAGAATCAGCATTTTCCTCAGAACAAGAAAGGGACTCACAAATGTCAGTGCGAGTGGAGATCATGTCTTTATTCATGGTACAGGGCAGATTCAGAGAAAGCTTCTCTGGGCAAAGCAAAGAAGCTTCAGCATCAGATTCGCAAAACCGAAGCACTGTCTCACTCTTAGACTCGGCTAACGATGTCGAATCCGAGGAGACAGAATGCAAAATTTGCGAATCCAAGATCGCTTTACGTTGTGAAACTGACGCTTCCATAGCGCAAACCTCCGCGATCTGCGGGGCAGACTGTAAGGCGTTCAGGACAGAAACACTGGAGCAACTGTCACCAGGCAACGGGCCCTTACAGGTGTGAACAGGGTGAGACAAAGACACATTAGCAGTAGAAATAGCGACAACATCAGGAAAAACTTTATATTAATATTATATTAATTTTACTTTTGATGCTGCATAATTTAGGAATTTTCCCCATAGCAGGATCACAGATGGAAGATCTTAAAGGTCTGTCTCTAAATGACAAGGGGTCCCACACATCCTTGAGAAAACTGGCACATTCATGCTGATCACAATCTGTAGGAACATCCGAGAAACAGGCATTAGATCGCATAGATTCAGACTGCACACAGTCAGGAGAGAATCCTTCAGGATTTGCACAGGAATCAACCACAGTGGTACACCCATTCATTTCAGATCGCACAATGTCAAGACTCACATGCTTTACCCCAGAAAGGCAGGAACAATCATCCGACAACGATGTCTCTTTATTGGAATCAATTGATGGGTGTGTGTTCAACTCATCCAAAATCGTCTGCCACACATAAATCACCAGATCCACATCACCCTCGTCACATTCATCGGAATCAATCAAAAGGTACATAGAATCGAGACAATCATTCAAGACATCTTCGCTTTTTGCGATGTAAAAATCGTAAAAGGCTTTCCAATCAAAATCAAATTCCTCCATCAAGGCCCCAATGTCCCATGAGGCAAATGGAGGTTCAAACAGGCCAGTATCCAAATAATCTCCATATGGGTGGAGTTCAGGAACAAGAACAGATTTTTTTTAAGCTAATCTTCAAACAAAGAGCAAGGCTGACACTTCAGGAGTGTTCCACAGGACTAACCCTTATGACCAGCCCAGATCTGTGATATCACATGGTATGTATAGTACAAGCCTACAAAGGATGTGGCTAGGCAATCTGCATGACAAACGTATGCAAATTCCTCAGCAGCAAGCTGCAAAACTGACAAAAGGTCTCTCTTCCAGAGACCTGCAGAATGCAGACCTGAACAGTGGTCAAAAGGATGCCTGCCTGCGCAGGCAGCAGAGCGGATCCTCACAGTTTGGCACTATTTGTGCCAGCCTTTCTGCCAGCATTTTCGAAAAGATTTTCATATCTTGGTTTAATAACGAAATAGGGTGGTAAGAGCACGGATTCATGGGGTCCCTTCCATCTTTCGATATGAGCTTAATATAAGCTAATAGGACCGTTTGGGGATACTGTCCTGTTTCTAATATGGAATTGTATACTTGCACTAGTCTGAGTCTGCCACGTCTTGTTTTAGTATTTTAAAGAACTCCACTGGGAGACCATCTGGTCCTGGAGATTTTGCATTCGCCAAAGTTTTAATGATGTGCATCACTTCCCCCTTAGTTACCTGTGCATTTAGCATATCTGCATCTAGATTTGATACAGCGGGCAACCTGATCTGCGCCAAAAAAATTGTCTAGGTCCGGTCTATTTAATGAATCTGCCAAATAGAGAGTTTAGAATAAAATTTAGCAAACATGTCAGTCTGCCTTTGGGTTTTGTATTAACCACTTAAGTCTATCTGGACGATCTATCCATCCAGATAGACTGTGCTGCTGCCGCTGAGTGAGGCGCTTCCGCTGCCTGCCGTTACCCCCCGATCAGTGAATGGGAATATAATTCCCATTCCCCGATCTAAGTCCCCCGCAGAAAAACCGACACTTTCTAATCGGAGACGGCGGTATTTCGGCCCAAAAATTTTTTTTACAGCCTCCTTATAGTTCATGGTAGCGTGATCGCACGCTCCAGGGCTTTGACTTTGGCCATCTTGTGGCTAAATAGTAAACTGCACCCACATACATTTTTTAAATAAATAATTACATTATATTACATCTAAAATTAGCTGTTTACCTCCCAAACTAAAATTACCCAAATACATTTTTTTATTAAAAAATAAATAAAAAAAATTACAATAAAAAAAAAACAAACTACATAAATAGTTATCTAAGGGTCTGAACCCTTAGATCCTGGATCAAAATTATGTCTATCCTTGACCATGTACTGTGCTTTGGGGAGAAGAAAGTATACCGTTTCTCGAATGGACTAAGGTATCTCCAACTATCTATCAGATTAGTTGCTTCAATCAATGAGTATAAATACAGACGTTCACATATACCGTATGTTGCACTCCTCCTTTAGTATATATTACTGTACCTCTATTTTACAGGGTCGCAACACCACAATGCAATCGAGTAAACCAAGACCAACAGTGTTAGCGCTCATACGGTATCCCGGGGTGATATATCACACAGTCTTTGTCTCTTGATAAGTCCACACGATTAGAACACTTCTCTATGGGTTTGCTTGAGTTTTCTATTATCCAACTTGCAGGTTCATGGCTCCCTTAAAAACTAAGCAAATACTTCCATTGCGCAGTAAAACTTTAATATTTGGTAAAAAATATAGAGATACACTCACATATTCCAAGTGTATAAAAGCGTTTCTAGATAAAAATCCAGCATCCTGGATCCGAACAACATGCTCCCTCCGTGTGCCGTCCTCTAGCCCAACCCACCGCGTTTCGTCCGAAGACTCATCAGGAGCTCTTCATGAGTCTTCGGATGAAACTCGTTGGGCGGGGCTCCTGATGAATCTTCGGACAACACGCGTTGGGTTGGGCTAGAGGACGGCACACGGAGGGAGCATGCTGTTTGGATCCAGGAAGCTGGATTTTTATCTAGAAACGCTTTTATATACTTGGAATATGTGAGTGTATCTCTATATTTTTTACCAAATATTAAAGTTTTACTGCGCAATGGAAGTATTTGCTTAGTTTTTAAGGGAGCCATGAACCTGCAAGTTGGATAATAAAAGACTCAAGCAAACCCATACAAAATGCTTTCAGCTGTTTGTGAGTGGACAGCATTTCAATCTGGTGAGTGCTTGTGTTTACTTGTGGTTCACACACAGGGTGTGTGCTGTGCCTACACTGGGAGAAGGTGGAGGTGCATATATTGCAAAGATACTGCACTATGTGTTGCTATTATTATTTTTTTCCTTATGAGTGTGGAGTTGGAGATGTCCTCAGGATCAGAAGCTACTGCAGCCAAGGAAGAGGATCTATTAGTGATTGGCTTCATAAATTAGGCTATTACTGCTGTTTGTGATTGAGCAGCCACCCCATCTGGTGAGCGCACTATACTTATTGCACAAGGTGCTATACTGGGCTGAGGTGTGCTGCATGGAAAGGTGGTGGAGGTGCCACAAGTTTTTAAGATATTGCAGTGTTGTGCTTTTTTGCCCATACATGTGAGATTGGAGGTATTCCCAGGATCAGAAGTGTCTGCAGCTGAGGCAGGACGTGGTTGACCGATTGGCTATATAAAGCAGGCTCTTATTGCTGTTTGTGATCGAGCAGCCACATCATCTGGTGAGCACATTATATTTGCCTTGTAGTGTGCTACACCGGTTTGAGGTGGGGCAGGTGGAGGTTACAAATGAACTTTGGTATTATTACACTACTAGTGGACCTAAGCCCATTTAAAAACGGGCTAGGTCTTCATTACACATGCGCCGGCACCCGAGCCGCTCCCGCCCCCGCCAGAGCACGCCGCGTGCGCCCCCGCCCGAGCACGCCACACGCACCCCCATCGCACGTACACGCCCACTCGTCGCATGCACCCGCCCATCCGCCCGCCCATTGGCCGTGCGGCTCACGTCACTCCCCCTCACTGTCTCTGCGTCCCTGCACATGCGCAGAGTGCAGATGGGACACTCACAGGGACACGGGACACAGAGACAAAAGGGTTTTATTATATAGGCTATACTGTTTTCTTTTTATGCATTTCTCTCCTGAGGGTTGTTCGCATAGAGAAGTGTTGGAATCGTGTGGACTTATCAAGAGACAAAGACTGTGTGATATATCACCCCGGGATACCGTATGAGCGCTAACACTATTGGACTTGGTTTATCAATGAGTATAGTCTAGTGTCTGAGCTGCGTGGTGTGACACCAGGGGAGCTTCTGTCTATCTTATGATCGATCAATGAGTTCATAGTTGCATAGTTATTTTGGTTGAAAAAAGACATACGTCCATCGAGTTCAACCGAGTTCATAACACCCTCAACAATCAATGACATCTGAGATATTGAACTAACTTGGTTCACAAGACGGTCAAATAATTTCTTATTTTCCCCATTTGGGGCATAGGTATTCAATAACATTACTTGCTCCGTGGCAAGTTGTAAATGTAACCAGACCCATCTACCATTAACATCGAACTCTTGATCTATACATTTATGATGCAGATTTTTATATTTAATATTATGACTCCTGTTTTCTTATTAACTGCTGGTGCCCCATATAACGCTCCCACCCAACTCTGCTTTAGATAAGACATTTGGTCTATCCCCAGGTGCATTTCCTGCAGCATGCAGATGTCCGGGTGCATCTTTTTCAAATGTGCCAGAACTTTCGTACGTTTATACAGGGACTGCAAACCCTTAACGTTTCATGTGGTTACTCTCATTACCCTATTCCTCTTTTGTTGTAACCATTATGGGTGCCATATTTACCCTCATCTAGTTTTCGTAAGATATGCAGAGACAAAGTTCCCCACCCTCGATCCCCTTCCCTTCCCTCCCTCATAGTAGATGATATAATACATGTAAATCATTCTAACTGCTTTTACGCAACGATACTTTTCTTCCTTGTACAGCTCTCTCCATCCCGCTCTGTAAACCCTCTCGCAACATGAGCTATAATCAGATCTATACTAAAATCCGCTTTTAGAAAAAAAAAAAAAGAACATTTTAACTGCTCCAACAAACTTCAGTTGGCTAGAACAAAGATCACATATATCATTCTGGGAGTATTTCCAATAAGTACCTCAGGCAAACCTCGGGATTCATGTTTATGTTGACTATACAGGATCTTCTCAAAAAATTAGCATATTGTGATAAAGTTCATTATTTTCTGTAATGTACTGATAAACATTAGACTTTCATATATTTTAGATTCAAATACACACAACTGAAGTAGTTCAAGCCTTTTATTGTTTTAATATTGATGATTTTGGCATACAGCTCATGAAAACGCAAATTTCCTATCTCAAAAAATTAGCATATTTCATCCGACCAATAAAAGAAAAGTGTTTTTAAAACAAAAAAAGTCAACCTTCAAATAATTATGTTCAGTTATGCACTCAATACTTGGTCGGGAATCCTTTTGCAGAAATGACTGCTTCAATGCGGCGTGGCATGGAGGCAATCAGCCTGTGGCACCGCTCAGGTGTTATGGAAGCCCAGGATGCTTTGATAGCGGCCTTAAGCTCATCCAGAGTGTTGGGTCTTGCGTCTCTCAACTTTCTCTTCACAATATCCCACAGATTCTCTAAGGGGTTCAGGTCAGGAGAGTTGGCAGGCCAATTGAGCACAGTAATACCATGGTCAGTAAACCATTTACCAGTGGTTTTGGCACTGTGAGCAGGTGCCAGGTCGTGCTGAAAAATGAAATTTTTATCTCCATAAAGCTTTTCAGCAGATGGAAGCATGAACCCACTTTTGAACCAGAAACAGCGGCAGAAGCGACTGACCTGGGCTACAGAGAAGCAGCACTTGGCTGTTGCTCAGTGGTCCAAAGTACTTTTTTCGGATGAAAGCAACTTTTACATGTCATTCGGAAATCAAGGTGCCAGAGTCTGGAGGAAGACTGGGGAGAGGAAAATGCCAAAATGCCTGAACTCCAGTGTCAAGTACCCACAGTCAGTGATGGTCTGGGGGGCCATGTCAGCTGCTGGTGTTGGTCCACTGTGTTTTATCAAGGGCAGGGTCAATGCAGCTTGCTATCAGGAGATTTTGGAGCACTTCATGCTTCCATCTGCTGAAAAGCTTTATGGAGATGAAGATTTCATTTTTCAGCACGACCTGGCACCTGCTCACAGTGCCAAAACCACTGGTAAATGGTTTACTGACCATGGTATTACTGTGCCCAATTGGCCTGCCAACTCTCCTGACCTGAACCCCATAGAGAATCTGTGGCATATTGTGAAGAGAAAGTTCAGAGACGTAAGACCCAACACTCTGGATGAGCTTAAGGCCGCTATCGAAGCATCCTGGGCCTCCATAACACCTGAGCAGTGCCACAGGCTGATTGCCTCTATGTCATGCCGCATTGAAGCAGTCATTTCTGCAAAAGGATTCCCGACCAAGTATTGAGCGCATAACTGAACATAATTATTTGAAGGTTGACTTTTTTTGTTTTAAAAACACTTTTCTTTTATTGGTAGGATGAAATATGCTAATTTTTTGAGATAGGAAATTTGGATTTTCATGAACTGCATGCCAAAATCATCAATATTAAAACAATAAAAGGCTTGAACTACTTCAGTTGTGTGTATTTGAATCTAAAATATATGAAAGTCTAATGTTTATCAGTACATTACAGAAAATAATGAACTTTATCACAATATGCTAATTTTTTGAGAAGATCCTGTATATGTTCAGGACAAACTACTAAGTAGAGCATGAACCAACGACCTATGATCATATTATAGCCAGTGTGGCAGAATGCATCTCACTGACAAAGATAAGGTCTCTTTTAGCCATCAGTTTTAATA
The DNA here is from genome assembly GCF_040937935.1 of Hyperolius riggenbachi. NCBI lineage: Eukaryota > Metazoa > Chordata > Amphibia > Anura > Hyperoliidae > Hyperolius > Hyperolius riggenbachi. The sequence continues at coordinate 180,224,753 of NC_090651.1, read as the reverse complement.
TCTACCAAGTTTAATAGAAGGATCCTTCGGTCACTCCACAGGAGACGTTGATCTAGAGCGTCTTGCTGCAGGCTTCCCGTCGAGGTAATCTCGCTCTACTTCTGGGGTGTGGCATATATGCACTTTGTCGTCTTCATCCATAATGTGTAAAATTGCTGGGTATACCAGAGCAAACTTTATATTCCGACAGTAAAGAGTGTTGCAGAGTTTGCCAAAAGCTTGTCTCTTCTTAGACACTTCCATTGAATAATGTTGAAAAAAGACGTATTTCTTTGTTTGCGTATATAAGGTCAGAGGAAGCTGCTCTATATGCTGTCATCAACTTTACCTTGTCCGCCAAGTCTAGATACCTGGCCATGATCATTCTCGGCTTGTCTGCATTACGCTTCTGTTTAGGGGGACCAACTCGATGAGCACTTTCTACTTTAAGTTCCCCATGATTCCCAGTAATTTGGGAATCTCTACCGAGCACAATGTCATCAACTGTGTGGGTGGAACGTCTTCTGGTACCCCCACTATTCTCACATTATTGCGACGAGATCTATTTTCTAGATCTTCTACCTTCTCATGGGCTGTGGCATTGTCTTGCAGTAAAGACTCTATTGCAGACTGTGCTTCGTGAAGATCACCTTCGCATTTACTGAGCCTCTTCTCTAGGTCTGCCTTATGTTCCCCTTGTCTGCGCTGCTCTTGCTTAACTTGCTGAAGGGCTTTAGTTATGGCAGAGTTAATCACCACCTTAATCTTGGGCGCCAGTACTTGACCCACTTCTTGCGCAAGCTTCTTATAGTCTAGTAGCAGATTACCTTGTTCCTGCCGCTCTGATTGTGATTCCTCCCCCGATTCTCGCTCTGGAGTGCCCACTTCTGATCTAGTCTCATTTCCTTTCTTTGATCGCTGCTGCTTTTGTTTGGTCTGTCTGCTGTTCCGCCCGCCATCTTGGACCTCGTGTCCGTCACGTTCTGGGGCGTTTTAGTCCCTTTCTCCTTCAGGAATTTCTCCATATGACTTCTGCAGGTAATGCAGGAGTTCCGTCTAGGTTCTAGTGTAGTTTAAAGTTTATGCGTGGCTGCGTTCAGCAGTTATGCGGGTCGTTACGAGAGGGATTAGCCGGAGTTCTTTTTCTCCTAACCTTCCATACAGGCGCCGGAACCGGAAGTATATTAATCATTTTTCACTCACCAATACTGCCATTATTTTTTTCCGCACTTCCTCTTCATCACTTCTGCCCATACTTTAAAAAACTCCACATAATTAACGTACGAAAACATCAATTTCTTCATCACGCCCCACTCCGCAAACTAGAATACCTTTTCTCAAGAATCCTCCAACATCAAAACAAATCACAATTTTTCACTCCATCTCCATCCTCTGGAACAAGCACTGTAACGTTTGTGGAACTTTCTCCGTGATCAGCGCACAACGCGTGCGTTGACACGGCGGAAATCCTCCACTACGCACCTGTAGAGGGAAATTCCTGTCGGCAGATGGCGCTGGGGAGTGCAGAGGAACCAATCCTCTGTACCTCCACAAATGCCAGACAGGAATTGTACGAAGCGCAGAACGCAATCGCAAGAGAGGCGATTGCAAATGAGAACGAGCAAAGGGACAGGTTGTATGTGTGTGCGCCAATCCAGTCGCCACCCCGCGACCGCGCACACACAACAGCAGATATGGAATAGGAACGCGATCGCGAGAGGTGCGATCGCCAGACGTGACACAAGGCAGATCAGAACAGAATACGAGGTTAGCAAAGGCACAGCAAATAATACAATGAGGAGATACGCAAAACAACAAACGCTAGCTAACCGCGAACACCGCACTCATTCGCAACAGTGCACGCGGTTATGCGCGGTCTCCACGTGATAAGCACAATAGAGACAAGCACGCCTAACTAACCATCGACAGACAAACATGAAACAGAGAACGCGAACGCTTGCTTAACGGTTACCTCACCGAGCCTCCAGCAAGCGGTCGTAGCAGAGAAGACAGACACACGAAAACAGGGACAAGCGAGAGATAGGATCCACAGCACTAGCGAAAAGTGGCTAGCGCGATCCAGGCACAGAGTAGCAGAACAGAAGGATCCCCAGCGCTAGCGAAAAGTAGCTAGCGCGATCCCAGGAGACAGAACAGAAGGATCCCCAGCGCTAGCAAAAAGTAGCTAGTGCGATCCCAGGAGACAGAACAGAAGAGATAGCTGGTAGCAACCGCTGCACCAGCTATACTCCAAGAACAGAGATCAGAACCATTTCCTGTCAACCACCATAGGGACAGGACAATGGCAAACAGGCAAGACAAGACAGAACAGGCAATACAGATTATACAATCCTAACTGCACTAGGGAAATCTGCCTAGCGCAGATTCAGGAATTACTCTAAGCTGATGTTCAAACAGAGAGCAAGGCTGACACCCCACCAGGAGTGTTACATAGGACGAAATCCTTATGAACAGCGAAGCATTGTGGGAAAGACATAGTACTTATAGTACACGCCTCCAATGAATGTGGCCAGGCAATTTGCATGACAACGTATGCAAATTCCTCTGCAAGCACAAGCTGCAAAACTGACAGAAGCTCTTCTTTCCAGAGTCCTGCAGCATGCAAACCTACACAATGGTCAAAAGGCTGGCTGCCTGCACAGGCAGCTGAGCAAATCATCACAAGCACAAAATCACTTTCTCTTTTTCTCCTGCCCTTCCTCCGCATCACTTCCACCCACACTTTAAAACTCCACATAATGAACGTACTTCCGCACACACCAGGAGTGACATCACCAATTACACTTTTACTGTATCCTCAGTGCTATATAAAGCTTTGAATGAATAGGAGCCAATCTTAGGCGCTCCAAGCTCGGCACCCCTTGTGGGCCTAATGAGACTTTGAATATACCTTCTACACATTTTATCTCTTGATAGTTTGCTCAATTATCACCTGTGTTTCTACATATTTTTATGATTTTACAGTTTATTCCTAAAACCTATTTTGTGTTTAATATTATATTACTACTGGTATTTTATTTGATATGATGGGTATTATTATTATTATATTTATGGCTTTAACTATGCTGAATTTTATTATTAGTTTATATTTTTGGTCTTTAGACTAAATTCAGCTGGATATTTTTTTTTTTTAATGGGTTCAGGGTTGGGGGATTTGGGAGTGACCACCATCAGTGTTGCTATGGGACATATGTTATTTCACTAACTAAATTTGCTTCCACTTTTTAAGGATATGTCCAGGCACACAAAAAAAACCAAAACTTAAAATCCACTCACTTGGGGCCTCCTCCAGCCCCTGGCAGCCGTCCTGTGCCCTCGCCGCAGCTCCGGTGGCTCCCGGTCTTCTCTGCTGCAGAAGCCGACCTCGCCAGGTTGGCATCTTGTGAGCTCCACCTTGCTGGTCATGTGGTCTGGCCGATGTCATCAGGGCGGTACTGCACAGGCACAGTAGTTCTGTGCCATTCCGTCCTAATAACGTCGGCCAGACCACGTGACCCGCAGGGTGGCCGAACAAGAAGCCGACCTGGCGAGGTCGGCTTCCGCAGCGGAGAAGACTGGGAGAATATTTTTTTGTGCCTGGACGTATCCTTTAGAGCCTGTTTCCACTACACGCAGATTCTGCATGCAGAAAACTGACTCCAATGAATACCTATGGGCCTGTTTCCACTGAACGTGATTTTTCTGATGCAGATTTCCCATAGGCAATCATTGGAGTCAGTTTTCTGCATGCAGAATCTGCGTGTAGTGGAAAAAGGCCCTTAAGGATGTGTGTTTTGAGGTTTCTTCATCTACTGGGATTTATTTCATGCTCATCTCCTGCACACGTTGATAATGCCCTTACGCATTTGTACGTGGAATATTAAAGGTCTACGCTTGGCAGGTAAAAAAATAAATAAAAAGAAAATCAATGGTGCTTAATCCTTTGAAAAAAAATTACGTACAGATGTGGCATTTCTACAAGAATCGCATTTTGCAGGGGAACAATTTAAGCTCATGAAACAAAATTGGGTAGGACAGGTTTACAGATCCTTAGTAGCGGGAAGGAAAGCAGGAGTTTTAATTCTCATTCATAAACAATTAAGATGCAGAATTCATGTTTTCACTGTGGATGGGAGATGGGTGAGAGTATGTATGCAACTAGGTTCCGAGATGATAGAGCTGGTAAATGTACATGGTCCTAATGAGGACGATGCAAATTGGTTATCTAGTTTAACTATGCATATGCTGTTACGGAAACCGCAAAAGTGGATTGTGACTTCAATTCTGTTATAGATATTAACGAAGATAGGCTGCTTGGTAAGCAAGTTACACACTCATATGTAAATAAAGAAGAATTATTAAAATCTTTTATAGAGGATATATCTCCATAATTGTTGGAGGATGATGCATCCCTATGAACGTCAGTATTCTTTCTACTCTGTTCCACATAATATGTGGTCCAGACTAGATCTAATAATATCAGACCATTCCCCAGTTTTGGTAGATTAACAGGAGGTGCTGCAGAAAGGAACTGATATTATATGGCGATTCCCAACTCAATTATATACTGATGAGGGCATACGGGATTTATTGCAGATATGGTGGAAGGAGTACTGGGGGGATAATAAGGCACATTATAGATAACCCGTTTCTGATGTGTGAAGCAGACAAACCGGTACTACGGGGGAAAATTTTTTGTATTTTTAAAGGGGAACAAATGCATATTACTGAGCAATATAAAAAAAATTAGAACATGTAAGACAAACTTATAAAGTGTTTCAGGCATCCCCTTCATCTGAAAATAGAGTGCAATGGTTAAAATCAAAAGCAGAAATGGATCATTGGATAAGACAAAGAAGTCTTTGCACAAATGCATAGAGAATTACGGTTTAGGAAATTTGGCAAAAAGATGGGGAGGCTACTTAGTGGTTTGATAAAGGGCCTGAGGGAATTGCATCACATTTTGTCTCTAAAAAAGCATAATGGGGAGGTGACATATGCACCCAAAGTGATAAACTCCATTCCCAAGGATTACTATGTTCTGTTATAGTTCCCCCATTCACTCACAAATAAAGAATTTCCCCTTACTAGATCAAATACAGCTGGTTAGTCTTATGGAAGAAGATAGGTCAGCTTTGCAAGCAGAGATATCACACGAAGAGGGTCATTTTCTCCAATAATAAAGCACCCCGTCCAGATGGGTTAAGTGGGGAATTTTATAAAATGTTAAACAATGATGTTAGTCAATTTCTGCAGACCCTCTTCAATACCATTATTTAGAAAGGAGAACTTCCAGAAGTCGCTAAATTAGCACAAATCAAGCAGCTGCCTAAGCCAGGGAAAGCTCTACAAAAAACAGATGCAGATAGACCTCTCTCTCTGATCAATGTGGATCTCAAATTACTTATAGTGAACAGATTGGCTGCTCTAATACCCAAGCTAGTGAGTACCCTCAGGCTGGTTTTGTCAAAAAGAGATTGGCAGTTGGCAATATTCGTAAAATATTAACTGTGTTGGATTATACTAAAACATATCCAAAGACCTGTAAAAACTATGCAATGCTCTTTCTGGATGCAGAAAAAGCTTTTGACAATAAGCAATGGTCTTGGTTGAATAGTGTCTTAAGATGAATTTTACACCTAAATTTCTGTTAATTAATGCTTTACATATGGGGCCTTCGGGTCTAATTTTTACACCTCGCTTCTTGTGTAAAAAATGCATTCTTGAAAAGGGAACTAGACGGGGTGCCATTTGTCACCACTTCTATTAAACCTATTATTATTGGAGAGCCGTATTCCAGGAATACCAATAGGTGGCAAATCAGTAAAACTGGCAGCTTTTGCAGATGACTTGATGCTTTTCCTACAGGATCCGACAAATCACATCCCTATTATTTTTGATACTATTGAAGAGGTCGGGAAATTGAATGGATTTAAAGTAAATCAACCTAAATCAGAATTATTATTCTTGTCCAATTTGAGAGATCAAACTATGGGCTTGATTCACAAAGACAAATAACATGCCTTATAAAAGTTAACACACCTGTTCAAAGTTAACACGCCTTATCGGAGTAGCATAGCGAGCGCTACGAACCCGCAGGGGCTCAGGGCAGGTCGAGTGGAATGCCAATTAGCAGGCATACTTTCGTAGCGCTCACTATGCTACTCTGATAAGGTGTGTTAACTTTGATAAGGCATGATATTTGTCTTTTAGAGAGTTTCAAGCCCTCTAACCACTTAAGCCTATCTTAATGAGTATTTTTGTCCAGATAGGCGCAGCTAAAGGCAAACTGGACAAGAATTCTCATCCAGTTTGCAAACAGCAGAGACCATCAGGGTGCGCAGGGTGCGGCCCGTGCACCCCGGCGGTGTTCTGTGTCGGCGAATGGGGAAGAGAAAGAAAGCTTCTCTGAACCAATCGCAATGCCTGTGATGAAAGGACACGACCCCGATCAGAGGCCATGTCCATTCACAAGAATGAGTAGAGTGTTGTACCGTGTTAGCCATGAGTAAAAGCAAGGAGTTTTGAATCAGGATGATACCATTTATTGGCTAACTTAGAGATGGATAAACAGTGAGCTTTCGACTTATAAAAAGCCTTCGTCGGACTGGTTCCTGACCAAAACTGAAAAACACAGCTTATATACACTGACATTATGTCAGTGTATATAAGCTGTGTTTTTCAGTTTTGGTCAGGAACCAGTCCGACGAAGGCTTTTTATAAGTCGAAAGCTCACTGTTTATCCATCTCTAAGTTAGCCAATAAATGGTATCATCCTGATTCAAAACTTCTTGCATTCACAAGAATGTAAGGTTTTTTTTTTTTTTTACACTTCATTAACGTTAAAACATAGCCTTGTAAGCTAAGGAGTGTTTATCGCCAACTAGTGGTGAAAAGTGAAATTACCCTGCACAGATTTTGTAGTAAATAAAAGCAAACCAGTAAATACCCACGACAAATATTAATAAAAGATAAGTCCCTAAGGCAACTATTGGATTTTTTTTATATTTTAAATTGTTTGCTTGGTAACTGGGGGAGGGGGCTTTGGAAGTGATTTAATTGTGTTAATTTTAGTAGATAAGGGCTTACAATTGATGGAACACAAAAAAAACAAAACACCTTTATTTCCAAATAATATATTGTCGCCATACATTGTACTAGGAACATAATTTAAATGTCGTGATACCCGGGACTAGTAGGCAAATACAAAGGGTGGGTTTTATTTATTTATAGTAGCATTGCTTATTTTAAAACTATAGGGGGTGGAATTGGAGAAATAGTGTATTTTTTCTTTTGTGTGTATTTGCCTTCAAAATGCATAGCAAATAAAGTAATTACTAAAAACCAGTATCGCTCACAAAAACCTTAATTTGTGTCGAAAAAAAACAAGGTATAGATCATTTACGTGTGATGAGTAGTGATAAAGTTATTAGCGAATGAATGGGAGGAGCGCTGATGGGGGAAAATTGCTTCTGTCCTGAAGGTGAAAACACCTGTGGGCTGAAGTGATTACCTGGTATCCAGACTAAAATTAGCAAACAGGTAAAATATTTTTGGGAATAAATATTGGAAGGGATCCTTCTCTTTATTCTCTAAACTATGATATTTTGCTGAAGTCAATTAAGGAACAATTGATCCGATGGGAAAAACTACCAGTTAATTTAATGGGAAGAAGTGCTCTTATGAAATCGGTCATTTATGGAAGGGTGTTATAACCCCTTCAGACCATTCCCCTCTGGATCAAATACAAAGATGTGCGGTTGTTGGAGAGAGCTTTTATGCACTTCCTTTGGGTGAGCAAAAAACCCAGAGTGGCTCTGTTCAAATTAAAAATGCCTAAATCACAAGCAGGGGTGGGATTACCTGATAATTACAATTATTTGGAATTATTTGTCTTACAGTTTGGCGTGTTTATTTAGACATATACAGCATTGGGTGAACCACACTGATATCTTTTCAAATTACACTTTGTAATCAGCACTAACGTGGTCAGTGCTGGCGATACTACACACCCTATAAAAATCTCCACCCTAAAGTTAAATTCAGTAGAACAATCAAAGATACTTGGGCAGCCTGGAGGGAACTAAGGAAAAAATGTACTCTTCCCATGTATATCTCTAAGTAAATGCCATTCTGGGGACATCCAGGTTTCCTGGTGTGTGTGTGAATGATGTTGATAACGTATTGGCTCCTACTGTTCATAGTAAGTCATTAGCAGAGATCCAGAAGACCTTGATGACACGTAAAGGTGAACAATGGATCCATATTCATCTGAAAAACTGGGATAAAGATATCCCAGATCCTGACATAGGGACAAAAATTATACAAGGTAATCTTTTGGTGCAGAACCTGAGTGTAAGTGAAACGGAGAGGGAATCAGGACCGTAGGCTTAAACTCCCCTAGTGACCAGGCAATTTTTTACAATTCAGGCCACTGTAGCTTTAAGGGCTCACTGCAGGGCCCTACAACTCAGTACACAAGTGATCCCCCCTTTTCTGCCCACCAACAGAGCTTTCGGTTGGTGGGCTCTGATCGCTCCCATGATGTTTTTTTTTTTTATACGGTTTTTCTTTTTTATACATTTCCCTTTATTTTATTTATTTTTCCCTTCCTCCCGCCAGCCAATGACGATGATCAGCTGTCATAGGCATCAGCCTGAATTGTACAATCAACACTAATTGTAGTAGTGTTGATTATTTGGATCTTACATTGGTGAGTGATCGCACCACTGAAAGTAGCCACACGTACTTTTCGCAAGCCTACATCAGTTATCCTTTTGGCTAACTCATGTCACCCTAAACATACTGTCAATGCGATTCCCACGGGATAATATATTAGAGTGGTTAGGAACTGCTCCAATCAGGCTGACTTGGATAGGGAGTGTGATCTGGTCGATTAGAGACTCAGAGGTTATACTCACAAACAACTAAAAACTGGCCGATTAAAGGCCACTAAAAGACCACGCAGTGAGATTTTAAGGGGTACTGTGCGTGAGCGGGACAGAAGCAATTATGTTTGTCATGGAGTACAGTCTGGAATATAATAAAATCATCAATGTTATAAAGCAATATCTTACAGAGCTGCACTCCGATGCAAAACTTAAAACGGTCCTAGACAGGGGGTGCCGCTTCATATAACGTAGGCCCCGTACCTCGGGGTCCGGTCTGTCTTCCAGCTTGTTCCGGTCCCAGCCCTTGACGCGTGCCCCCACTTGGCTGACTACTGTGGGTTCTTATCCATGTGGTTTTTCCACATGCCATTGCTATAAGTGTCATCAGAGAGGTACCTCTATCTTATCATATTTCGCTAATAAATCCTTTTCTATTAAGCAACACGTGAATTATGACATGAGATGTGTCATATATGTGATTTATTGCACATGTTTTCGACTTCAATATGTGGGTTGCACTTCATGTAATCTTAGATCATGCAAAGGGAAACACTACAGTGGAGCCAACTGGAAAACTTTAAAAACAAATCAGCTGTCTCAAAGCATTTTGCGGCATTTTACAAGGGAGACATGAGCTCCTTTGTTTTCAAGGGAGTTTAACGAGTGTACTGTCTGGTCTGGGGGGTGATCTCTTGAGGCTTCTCCTGAACATACAGTACCTAATGAACATGCGCACTCCTGACAGTCTCAACACACACTGGGAATTGAGTCCAGTGTATGATTTTTAGCTTGAAATTATTTAAGATATCTACTAATCTATTGCATTGCGGTTGCATGTGTATTTGCATTTGCAGGTATCTATTACATTCAGGTTGCATGCGCATTCAAAGGCTTCTGTTACATTCAGGTTGCATGCGTATTTGCATTTGCAGGCATCTATTATATTTAGGTTGCATGCATATTTGCTTTTGCAAGTACTGTATCTATTACATTCAGGTTTCATGCATATTTGCTTTTGCAGGTATCTATTACAGTGCTGCCCATAATTATTCATACCCCTGGAAAATTTTGACTTAAAATTACTTTTATGAACCAGCAAGTAATTTTTTGATGGGAAATGACAGATGTCTCCTAAAAGATAATAAGACAATGTACAAGAGGCATTATTGTGGAAAAAAAAAACATTTCTCAGCTTTTATTTACATTTGAGCAAAAAATATCCACTCCAAAATTACTCATACCCTTCACAAACTGTCACAGTCTGTGGGAAAATCCAAAGTCCTATACCATTCCAAATAGTCCAAGCTGTTATAAAGCATCCTAACTACCCTGATTATTTATTTATTGTATTTATAAAGCGCCAACATATTACGCAGCACTGTACATTAGTTAAGGTTACAGACAATATTTAGAGGTGACATACAGCAATAAGACAATACAGGAATATATGCAAACCAGATCACACTGCACAGTATGAGTATAATTAATTGAAAACAGCTGTTTTAATCAACTCAACAGGTGAAAAACAGCAGCTCTCTGCAGTTGGTTTGTGGACAGACATGGCTAAGACTAAGGAGCTCAGTGAGGACCTGCGGCTGTGCATTGTGGCTGCTCACAAGTCAGGAAAGGGCTACAGGGCCATTTCTAAAGATTTTCAAGTTCCAGGCTACAGAGCAAAGTATTATTAAAAAATACAAGATGTTCCGCACTGTGAAAAATCTCAGAGGATGTGGTCGGAGGCCAAAAGTGACACCTGTGCTGGCCAGAAGGATAGTGAGATAGGTGAAAAAGAATCCAGGGATCACCACCAAGGCCATCCTGGTGAATCTGGGCTCTGCTGGTGGCAATGTCTCAAAGCAGACAATGTAACGGACACTGCAAACTGCTGGGTTCCACGGGTTCAGAACAAGGACGCCACTCCTCCAGATAAGGCACACAAAAGCTTGCTTGGCCTTTGCAAATGCTCCTATGGACAAAGAAGACGACTTCTGATCTTCTGTGTTATGGTCAGATGAAACTAAAATGTAACTGTTTGGTCACAATGTTTCCTTCATTTGGTGTAAAATAGGAGAAGCCTTCAACCCAAAGAACACCATCCCCACTGTCAAACATGGTGGTGGGAACCTAATGCTTTGGGGGTGCTTTTCAGCCAATGGACCAGGGAACCTAATCACAGTAAACGGCACAATGAAAAAAAGAGCAATACATGAGGATTCTTAATGACAACATCTGGCAGTCTGCAGAGAAACTTGGCCTTGGGCATCAGTGGACATTTCAGCATGACAATGACCCAAAACACACAGCAAAAGTGGAGAAGAAACTTTCGCAAACTTTTGACAACAACATTAACGTCTTGGAGTGGCCCAGCTAGAGTCCTGACTTGAATCCAATTGAAAATCTGGTGGAGGGATCTAAAGATCAGGGTGATGGCAAAAAGACCCTCCAACCTGAAACATTTAGAGCTCACTGCTAAAGATGAAAGGGCAAAAATATCTGTGGAGACATGCAAAAAGCTGGTCTGCTATTATAGGAAGCCTTTGATTGCTGTAATGGCCAATAAAGGCTTTTCTATTGATTATTGAGAAGGGTATGAATAATTTTGGAATGGACACTTTTTGCACAAATGTAAATAAAAGCTGAGAATTTCTTTTTTCTTCCACAATAATGCCTCTTGTACATCATCTTATTATGTTTTGGGAGACACCTATGTCATTTCCCATAAAAAATTACTTGCTGGTTGAATAAAAGTAACTTTAAGTCAAAATTTGCTAGGGGTATGAATAATTATGGGCAGCACTGTACATTTAGGTTGCATGCGTATTTGCATTTGTAGGTATGCATAATAGTTGTATCTAATTATTATTACACCTTCATTTAGCTAGTGTCAGGCACTTTTATCAATACCACTTGTAGCAATTCCTGTGCATAAGAAAAATTTTACTATCTTTATATACAATGATTTTGCAAACACTGGTTTTATATGCTTCATTGTGTGTTATGTGAAATGCACTTGTCTCTTTCAATTTTATGTGGTTACAACCTTTGTTAGCGAGGATGGGGTTTTCCCTCCCCACCTATAAAGGTCCCACTTGTTTCTCAGGTTCTTTGAAACTATGACTAAGGGTGCATACTGAGTACGATACGTATCAAGTTTTATCCTGTGGATGTTTATGTCTTTTTGTGGATTTTTGCAATTAAGTCATCCAGCTTTTTACGAACTCATCTGAAGTCTGCAGATCCTTCTCTTGTTGCGTATGATGGTTTGGTTTATCCAGATCCAGCACCAGCACCAGTGAGTACGCCTGAGGGGGTTACAGAGTGTATGGATTTCCTCTACTTGTCCCCCTGTTCCTGTCATTGCAGTGTCCCTGTGTAGCATGTCTGTTCCTGTCAGTGGTGTGTCCCTGTGAAGTATCCCTGTTCCTGTCAGTGTGGTGTCCCTGTGAAGCATCCCTGCCTCTGCCAGGGCCCGTTCACATTAGGGGCGTTTTCCGCCTTTTTTCAGGCACAGGCAATTTTTAAAATCGCCCACAAACCGCTTGTGCAATGATTCCCTATGAGAGAGTTCACAGCGGAGTTCGTTTCCGATCTGCTCAGCAAAGCGGTGCCTGTACCATTTTTGAGGCGTTTTTGCTATAATGGAAGGTATAGCAAAACGCTCACAAAATCGTTTTGTGCAGTGATTGCATTCTACATTTTATTTATTTATTATTTTCTGGGTCAAAGAGTTCACTTCCTGACTTGCGTCAGGGAGTGAGTTACAAAACCGCTCTGAAAAAGTGCTTAGAAAATCGCTTTTTACTAAAACGCAGCAAGCAGTGGAGCGCTGGGAGGAGGGAAAAAAAACAGTGCACAAAACGCAAAACACTTGTGTTTGCGTTTTTAAGTGTGAATGGGGCCTCAGGGTGGTGTCCGTATCGCATCCCTGCTCCTGTCAGGGTGGTGTCCCTATGTAGCATTCATTTCTCTTTGAGTGTGGTTTTGATGTGTAATTCTCTGCCCCTGTTAGTGTAGTGAAACATACTTGGACCTGTCATTACAGTGTCCATGTCTAGGGCTTCTGCATCCTCGGGTCCTAAGGGAATTAAGTTCAGTTATAGATAAACCCCTTTATCTCATCTTTTGTGACTCTCTTTCAACTTGCAGAGTACCAGTAGATTGGCGTACAGCCCACTTTTCCCATTATTTAAGAAGGGCAAAAAAATCAGATCCAGGAAATTATAGACTGGTAAGCTTAACATCAGTTGTATGCAAACTATACTATATGTGACTTCATAGTAGAAAATAATCTTATTTCTCAGAATCAGCATGGGTTTACTAAAGACAGGTCCTGTTTGACTAACATGCTCTGCTGTTATGAGGTAGTGAACGCTAAAGGCAGCCATACACTGGTCGATGTGCCATCAGATCGACCAGCTGACAGATCCCTATCTGATCGAATCTGATCAGAGAGGGATCGTATGGCTGCCTTTCCTGCAAACAGATTGTGAATCGATTTCAGCCTGAAACCGATCACAATCTGTTGTGGTGGTGCTGCCGCCGCTCCCCCCGCCGGTATACATTACCTGAGGCTGGCTCCCGGGCGTGATGTCCCCGTCATGTGGCACCTCCGGCTCCGGCATCCGCATAGAACTTAAGCTATCACACCAGTGACAGCGGAAGTTCAAATAGAGCGCCCTCTAGTTGTACTTCCGCTGTCACTGGCATGACAGCGGAAGTTATACGAGGATGCCGGAGGTGCCATGACGGGAGCAGTGACGGACGGGATGCCCGGGAGCCAGCCTCAGGTAATGTATACCTGATCGGATCGGCCGCCGCTAGCGACGCGCTCCCTACCCGCGGGCGATCGAGGGTAATTTCCCGCACGGCGCGATCGACGGACCGATCCGATTTCGGGAGGAAATCGGATCGGCGGGTGCGTGTTGCGCGAACGATTGGCAGCAGATTCGATCCCAGTGATCGAATCTGCTGTCGAAACTGCCGCAAATCGGGCCAGTGTATGGCCACCTTAATGTGGATATTGAGAATGCTGTAGATGTGATATACTTGGACTTTGCTAAGGCCTTCGACACTGTCCCCCACAAAAGTCTGGTGCAAAAGTTGAGGATGCAAGGACTGGGGAAGAGTCTGTATGCATGGATAGGGAACTGGCTAATAAGACAGAAAACAAAGAGTTGTGGTCAATGGATCATACTCAAAATGGGTGACTGTTAGCAGTGGGGTCCTGCATTGGTCTGTACTGGATCCAATGCTCTTCAATTTATTTTTTAATGACCTACTAGATGCAGTAGAAAGCAATGTTGCTATTTTTGCAGATGACACAAAATTGTGCAGAATCATCAACTCTCAGGAAGATAGTGACATTGCAACAGGATCTGGATAGGATGGCTATATGGGCACATAAATGGCAGATTTAATTCAATGTTGAAAAATGTGAAGTCATGCATTTCGGTCGTACCAATGGTCTGGCACCATACAAAATAAATGGGATACAGTTGGGGACATCAAACTTGGAGAAGGTTTCATCTCTGAGATAGCCTGTTGCACCTCCTCGACTGTAATGGCCTTATCTAAGGCGGCAGAGGTGCCCTCTGAGAAATTGGAAATATTAATCTGTTGTAAGTTTTTTAGGCGGTCATCTTCATTATAATTAGCTCTAGAGGTGTATAAAGCCTGGTGAAAGGAGACAAATGTCTGATTGATTGCGTCAGGATCCATGTTGTACTTGTTTGTTTGTTTGAAAACCAATAAAAATTGATTTGTAAAAAAAAAAAAAAAAAACTTGGAGAAGGACTTAGGAGTACTCATCGACAAGTTAAATAACCGTATTCAAAACTTGAGATGTTAGCATAATATTGCCAGTTTAACGCTCTAGTAAGACCACATCTGGAATATAGAATTCAGTTCTGGGCATCACATTACAAGAAAGATATTGCAGTTTTGGAGCAGGTGTAGAGACTAGCAACAAAATTGATACAAGGGATGGAAGGTCTCACTTACCAAGAAAGGTTAGATAAACTGGGTTTATTTAGTCTAGAGAAAAGACGCCATAGAGGGGATCTAATTAACATGTATAAATACATCAGAGGGCAATATAAAAAGCTTGGCAGATGAGCTTTTTGTCCCTAGGCCTTCTCAGAGGACTAGAGGACATGATCTGCGCATGGAGGAAAAACGTTTTAGCAATTTATTTAGGAAAGGGTTCTTTATAGTAAGAGTGATTAAGATGTGGAATGCATTGTCACAGGAAGTAGTAATGGCAAATTCTATACCTGCATTTAAAGGGGGCTTAGATTCTTTCCATGCGTTGAAAGACATCCATGGCTACAATTACTAGGTAACGCCCGGTGATGTTGATCCAGGGATTTGATCTGATTGCCATCTGGAGTCGGGGAGGAATTTTTTTCCCTTTTGGGGCTAATTGGACCATGCCTTGTAAGGGTTTTTCGTCTTCCTCTGGATCAACAGGGATATGTGAGGGAGCAGGCTGGTTTTCTACTTTGTTCTCTGGTTGAACTCGATCGATGTATGTCTTTTCAACTCAAATAACTATGTAACTATCCCAAAACCATACAGATGAGTTCATCGGCTTTCATTTATCCATTTGGCCCTAGATTACAATGAACACGACTTTGGTGGGGATTAGATTGTGAGCACCACTGAGGGACAGTTAAGTGACAAGACTAAATATAAATACTAAATAATAAGTGTGCCTTGTCAAGAATCAAATTCTGGAATTTCTTGCCTTCTTTATACGACTAAGACCAGAGCCGTCTTTAGGCTTAGGCATTCTAGCGCATTGCCTGGAGTGCCAATGGTTCTTTGGGGGGGGGGGGGATTGCCATGCCCATGGATTAAGCCCCTCCCATGGGTGTTCTATCACCTGTTTCTGCTGCTCCCCCCTCCGCCTCCCTCTGTCCCCCTGTGCCTTCTCCTGTCCCCTGTGGCACCTCTGCACCATGTGTCTTTTTGTCCTCCTGTGAGTCCCTCTGTCCCCCTTTCTGCCTCTTTTTGTCTCCTAATGCCTCCTCCAGTACCCCTGTGCTACACCTCTGCCCCCCCCCCCTTAAGTCCGCCTGTGCCTCCTTGATCCCCGTGACTCCTTCTATAACCTTGTTTTACCTCTGTCCCCCTGTGCATCCCTCTGTCTTACTTTGCCTCCTTCTGCCCACCCTTTGTGCCTACTCAGTCCCCCTGTGCCTCCTACTGTCCCCTTGTGCTACCTCTGCCCCCTGTGCATCCCTCTTTCTCACTGTGCCTCCTCCTGTCCCACTTTGCGCCTCCATCTGTCCCCCTTTGTGCCTCCTTCAGTTGGCCTGTGCTTCCTGACCCTAATGCCCCTTTCTGTCCCCTTGTGCTACCTCTTCCCCCTGTCCCTAGGCTCTTTCTGTCCCCTTGTGCTACTCCTGCCCCCTCCCCCTGTGCATCCCTTTGTCTTATTGTGTCTCCTGTCCCCCTTTTGTCTACTTGTGCCTTGTTCTGTCCTTGTGCTACCTCTACCCCCTGTGCATCTCTCTGTCTTACTGAGCTGCCTTCTGACCCCTGTGCATCTCTCTGTCTTACTGACTGCCTTCTGACCCCTGTGCCTCCTTATTGTCCCCCTCTTCCTCCTCCAGCCCCACTCTGTGCCTCCCATCTGTCTCCCTGTGCCTCCTTCTGTCCCCTCTGTGTACCTCCTTCAGTCACACTGTGCCTCCTTCTGTCCCCCTGTGCTACCTCTGCCCCCCTGTGCATCCCTCTGTACATAGGCTCCTTCTGTCCCCTTTGTACCTCCCTCTATGCCTCCTTATGTCCCATTGTGCTGCGGTCTGTCCCCTTCCTGCACTCCCACAGCCCAGTGTGTAAAATGCAGAAGCTGTGCTATAACCACCCCGCCAGAGTCCAGTGCTGTGCAACCATCCTGTCTGTCTTCTGCCCCTTCTACTGCTGGCAACTCACTCTCCTCATGTTGCGTTTAATCACACTACATGCAGTAGGAGATGCTAGGCACTAGGCCCAGCAGCGGGGAAAGAGACGGAAACAAAGCACTAGACTCCAGCGGAGATGTGAGAGCACAGCTTCTGCTTGCTGCGTTATACTCTGCATTTACATAAAAACTGGAGAGTGCAGGAAGGTTGTGTTTGGCAGGTTTTTGGAGGGAGGGGGGGGGGGGGGGGGGATAGACAGGATTTCTTCTTGCCTGGGGTGACAAAAAGGCTAGAAACGGCCCTGACTGAGACTATCAGTTATGCTGTGCAGACATAGGGCTGGCACACAGTTCTACATAGTGAATATCCCTATTTGACAAATGTTATTACTTATAACAATAAAACTCATGCGCCACTGCATATGTAATAAAATGCAAAAGGGTTTATTAAAATACATAAATTGTTAGCCTGCACACTTTGAACCTATAAGTCAGCCTCCTTCCAGCCGTTTGCCTGGATGTCAGAAAATCCCAGGATCCACTAACTGGATTTCTATGCTGCCTAATTACTTCATGTATGCATACATCTAAAATAATCAATCTCCCTTAAGACTGCTTTTCTCCTCTCAAATCTCCTATATAATCAGAACTTGCCACTTGGCGTTGCCGTCCCTTTCAAGTCAGCCGCCAGAGAAACGCCACAAAGACGCGTAATAACTGCTTAAGAAATTACCACAGTCCACATGACCTGTAAAATGTCCCCCTTTTGTCTACTTGTGCCTTGTTCTGTCCTTGTGCTACCTCTACCCCCTGTGCATCTCTCTGTCTTACTGAGCTGCCTTCTGACCCCTGTGCATCTCTCTGTCTTACTGAGCTGCCTTCTGACCCCTGTGCCTCCTTATTGTCCCCCTCTTCCTCCTCCAGCTCACTTTGTGCCTCCCATCTGTCTCCCTGTGCCTCCTTCTGTCCCCTCTGTGTACCTCCTTCAGTCACACTGTGCCTCCTTCTGTCCCCCTGTGCTACCTCTGCCCCCCTGTGCATCCCTCTGTACATAGGCTCCTTCTGTCCCCTTTGTACCTCCCTCTATGCCTCCTTATGTCCCATTGTGCTGCGGTCTGTCCCCTTCCTGCACTCCCACAGCCCAGTGTGTAAAATGCAGAAGCTGTGCTATAACCACCCCGCCAGAGTCCAGTGCTGTGCAACCATCCTGTCTGTCTTCTGCCCCTTCTACTGCTGGCAACTCACTCTCCTCATGTTGCGTTTAATCACACTACATGCAGTAGGAGATGCTAGGCACTAGGCCCAGCAGCGGGGAATGAGACGGAAACAAAGCACTAGACTCCAGCGGAGATGTGAGAGCACAGCTTCTGCTTGCTGCGTTATACTCTGCATTTACATAAAAACTGGAGAGTGCAGGAAGGTTGTGTTTGGCAGGTTTTTGGAGGGAGGGGCGGGGGATAGACAGGATTTCTTCTTGCCTGGGGTGACAAAAAGGCTAGAAACGGCCCTGACTGAGACTATCAGTTATGCTGTGCAGACATAGGGCTGGCACACAGTTCTACATAGTGAATATCCCTATTTGACAAATGTTATTACTTATAAAGCGCCAACCATGGTGATGTGCAAAGTAGGAAAACAACAAGGGGCACATAATGATACAGACAATGATATAAAATGCAGAACTGGTGATTACAGGGACAGATGTAACAAGAGGAAAAAAATGTATAATAGAGTGCAAGCTATGAAATGAATAACAAATTCCAATACACAAAAGGGTGAGAAAGCCCTGCCCTTGTCCCTTGTGAGCTTACAGTCTAAAGGAATGAGGGGTAACAAGAGGTGGGAAAATGTGCAGTATAAATACAGGCATTGTGTATTTAGGTTATCTAGCAAGCAGTAAAATTTGACGAGAGCTCAAAGGGGGAATAGCCTAAGTTATATATATGTATATGCTCCTTGCACCAGTACACCCTGTGTATTCACCCACACTGTGCAAGGAGCCCTATCACCACATGCAGGTTGGGGGTCACACTCCCCCCTTCGTTTCCCTGCTCACCACAGATATGCTTCAAAACAGGCGCATCAAAAACATCAACAACCGCCAGCAGCTTGATCTATAAAATATAAGGACAGCCGCCTCCTCATAGCATAAAATCCTCCTTAATACGATTAAAAACTCATATACAAATATGCCCTCCAGGCTTCCCCCTGGAAGCCTGGAGGGCGGTATGCAGTTTTATGAGATGTGCCTTTTTCAAACTACTTTCTGGTACGCATATTTGTATATGAGTTTTTAATCGTATTAAAGAGGATTTTATGCTATGAGGAGGCGGCTGTCCTATTTTATAGATCAAGCTGCTGGCGGTTGTTGATGTTTTTGATGCGCCTGTTTTGAAGCATATCTGTGGCGAGCAGGGAAACGAAGGGGGGAGTGTGACCCCCAACCTGCATGTGGTGATAGGGCTCCTTGCACAGTGTGTGTGAATACACAGGGTGTACTGGTGCAAAGAGGATCACACGCTATGTGCATATTTCTTACCTCATTTTAGGTATATAAACAGGCGACAACATTGAAAGAAAAAACGCTGGATGCGCTGCTGCACTTGGGAAATATTTTGGCATAGGAGAAGAACTGTTTGGTTTCACCTATTGGCAGCCAGCTGCAGACTGATTAACGGTTGAGAAAGGGTGGTGAGCGCTGTATCCATTTGAAATAGAGTATATGCTCGTTGGAAAAAGTGAGCTTTGAGGGAGCATTTAAAGATTTCAAAGGTTGGAGAGTGACGGATGTGCAGTGGAGAGCATTCCAGAGGAGGGGTGAGGCACATGAGAAGTCCTGTATACGTAAATCCAAGGAGGTAATTCTAGAGAGAGGACAAAATCTGTGCAGATCTGCGATTGCAGTTGGGTTGGTATCTGGAAAGTAATGAGGAGATGTACAGGGGAGAGAGATTGTGGAGAGCTTTGTTGGTTAGGGTTTAGAGTTAAAGTGGATCCTCTCTGTAATTGGCAGCCAATGAAGAGCTTGACAGAAGAGCAGCAGAGGGAGACCGAAAAGAGAGATGAAAGATGCGGAAAGAGTTCAGTACAGATTGGAGGGGTGTCAGTTGGTTCATTGGTAGTCCACCAAACAGTTATTAGATTAGTCCAAGTGAGATATAATAAGAGCATGTACTAACATTTTAGTAGTGCCATGAGTGAAAAAAGATTGTATGCAGGATAGGTTTTTGAGTTGGAGATGACAAGAGCAGGCTAGGGAGTGACTGTGAGGAATAAAAGAGAGAAGAATCAAATACTGTATTACCCCTAAGCACCACGCTTTGGGAACTGAAGTTATAGGGGTGTTATTAACATTTATTATTATATCAGGCAGAGAGGTGGACAGAGATGGTGAAAAGATTACTTCTATTTTATTCGTAAGTTTTAAGAAGCGAGAGGTCATGAAAGCAGGGAGTTGAGGTCTGGGGATCGAGAGGTACAGTTGTGTATCATTGTGCATATAGGTGGTATTGAAAGCCAAATGAGTGGATTAAGTTACCAAGGCCGTGCATGTACATGGAAAAGAGGAGGGGACCAAGGACCAGCCTTGAGGTACCCCAACAGACAAAAGATGTGGAGAGGTGATCTGATCAGAGTAAGAGAGAGTGAAAGACCTTCCAGGGAGATATGAAGATATCCAGGAGAGAGCAATGCCCTTTATGCCTATAGATGAAAGGATCTGTAGGAGTAAAGAGTGGTTGACAGAATCAAACGCTGATGACAGATCAAGGAGGAGTATGGAATAATGGTCTTAGGATTTAGCTGTAAGATCATTGGCCACTTTAGTAAGGCCTGCAGTGACAACAGACCCGGGCAACAGCAAGGCAGAAAAAAATCCAGTATGTGAACTTCCCACAAACCGCACCAGCATCCCAGGCTACACCGGACCACACTGCACACCTTCAGGGGGGAAAACAAGGTGAACGGATAGGGAAAAGGGAAGAAAAACAAGAAAAAGCCAGAATCCTGTAGCCATGACTGCCAACCAAGGCACCATCTTCCTGAGCGGCAGTTCAGTCCAGAGCCTCTTCATCCAAAGTTCATTTGCTCATTTCAACTTTATTCTAGGAGTGACAGCTGTGCAAACAGGTGGTTTAAGTACCAAATCAAATACCCATTTGTCCCAAGAGTGATGGCTGTACAGATGGGTGGTTCCAATCCCAATTTATTCCAGGGGTAACAGTTATATAAATAGGTCATTCCAGGCCTAAATTTTAATCCAATTTTTTCAGGAGTGACTGTTGTACAGACAGATCCCAGTTTTTCACGATAGAGTTGTAGGCTAATTCCACAATTGGGACGCTGCACCGCGTTACCCCGCCAAAGTCAAAATGCGGCATCACAATGCAAAAAAAAACACAACAAAAAAATGGCAACGCACATCAATGTCGCGCCACCGTCACATACAGTAGGTACAGCAAAGCACACAGGAAATGAAAAGCATGCCTCCCTGTACCAACCATCGCGTGCGTCTAGAGGCACCGCAGCACGCTACCACAACGTCCCACAGGCCCACCACCAAAGCACGGCAAGCTGCGCCATAGGACCTGATAACGCAGCTCACCCACGTCCCGCAGCGAATGAAGCCCAAATATATGTAGAGAAACCAGTTGGAATAGGATCTTCCTGCATGTTTCTTACTTCATTTAGTTGAAGGCATATAAATATATTTCCAGGTCAATCCAGGTTCAATCCGGCTGGTGCCATAGTGTCAAGCTAGTATATCCAGAAAGTTTCAAGTCTTGATAGCTGTGATAGGTAGTCTCCTCCTCTCCAATGTATAGATACTTTCTAGACTGTGCAGAATTGGGTGCCATTCACAGAGTTGGCATGAACGTGTCTATAGTGTAGGGATAATGGATGTCCTTTGAAACCTATGTTTATATTTGTTTATATTGATAAAGTGCTCTCGCTGGCGCTCCCTTCAATGGTCTCCTTTGTTCGACACACATAGTGTTTGTTACATGGACATGCTATTACATAAATCACTCCTGCAGTATTGCAAGAGATCGTCCCTCTGGATTTTGAAGGTCATGCAGTTATTAGTGCCTGCAATTTCTTTGACTGCTGATATCTTGTATTTTGAGCTTTTGCACATCACACAGTAGCCACAGTTCCAGAATATTCCCTTTTCCTTGGTTCTTTCCAGATTGGTTAATGTTCCTAACAATTTGTACCCAAATTAAAAGCCTTCTTGAAGATCAATTTCGGATGATCTGGAAGCAGCTGTGCTAAAATGTTATCCTCTGAAGATGTTCCAATGTTTCTTTACTATTTTTACTTACGGTCACATTTTGAGATGAATACTGCATGATCAGACAAGGTACCGGTAAGTCATCCTCCTTTTTTCTATTTCACGTCCCGAACACTGACCAGTTCGGCTCTATTATTTTGGCTTTTGTTCTTGCCTTGATTACCACCTCCAGGGGGTAGCCTTTATCCATAAATCTGTTTGTAAGGACTTCTGATTCCGTGTCAGTCTTTCAGGTCGGTGCAGTTTCTCCTCACGCGAGTAAGCTGCCCCATTGCAATATTGCTCAGCCACCGCTGGTGATGGCAGCTATCTATATTTATGAAGTTGTTGGCATTCACTGGGTTAAAGTAGGTTTTGGTGCAAAGCTCACTATTATTTACAAACACTGTGAGGTCCAGAAAGTTTATTGTTCCACTTCAAGAACTCTTCTAAGGTTTCATAAGAGCCCTTTCAGACGAAGAAGGCGTCATCTATAAAACACTTCCAGAGCGTGAGACTCGCGCCGGGCCCACATGGACCCATAAGGACACGTTTTTCCCTATGGGCCATGTACAAATTTGCAAATGCCAGCATGAATCTCATGCCCATCAAAGTCCCGCTTCTCTGTCGGTAAAAGTCGCCATTATAGAAAAAATTGTGTGTTAAAATAAATTGTATACTGTCCAAAATAAAGCAATCTGAGTAGCATGAAGTTCACATCTCAATTCCAAGTGGTACTTTCTGGCCTCGATTCCCTTGGCATGAGGAATCACTTTATACAGTGAGCTGACATCAACTGAGCAGAGCCAGTATTCTTCTTACCAACTGATGGTTTTTATTGTCCTGATGAAGTGCCCACTGTCTTTTATATATTAGTCTAACGTACTTTCGTATGTAAATAGCAATCAACATGTTGTGACAGATTTGAGGTAAGAGATCCTATGCCTGATATAATGGGCCTCCCAGGTGGGGATTTCTAATAGTTTGTGGATCTTGGGTAGATGACAGTATACTGGAATCCTTGGATTTTTTATTGTTAGGTAGTTTGATTCTGATGAATTGAAAGTATGATTCTGTTTTTCTACATTTATATATGTGACTCCAGTTCCTTGACATATAGTTTAGTTGGGTCAGATTTTAATTTCTCGTATGTATTTCGGTCATCCAGTTGTCGGTATACTTCCAATTTGTAATCTTCGTTGTTTTGTATCACAAGACCTCCCCCCTTATCAGCCGGTCTTATGGTTATGGGTGTATCATCTTTTTTTCAAGGATTTCTTTTGTTCGGTATTAAAGGGAACCAGAGGCCCCATAAAAAAGATTTGATACATACCTTGGGCTTCTTCCAGCCCCATACGCACGGATCGCTCCCACGCCGCCGTCCTCTGCTGCCTGGATCCGCCGGTACCGGGTCCCCGTCATGGCCGCCAGTCGGCGGGCAGACGCGGCCAATTGTCCGTGTCACACGGGGCTCCCTCCGTGTACGTACACGTGCGGCTGCCTACTGCGCAGCCGCATGCATACTGCTATGGAGGGAGCCCCTGTGATGCGGACAATTGGCCGCGTCCGCCGGAAGTGACGGGACCCGGTACCGCCGATCCAGGAAGCGGAGGATGGCGGCGTGGGAGCGATCCAGGCTTATGGGGCTGGAAGAAGCCCCAGGTATGTATATAAGCTTTTTCTTTTTTTTTCCACACGCTCCTCTCTGGTTCCCTTTAAGGTTGCCAAAAAATCTAGGCTTAATTTTCTTGATGTCTTTTTGGACCATCTTCTCAAAAATGTTGATTGCTTTACTGGCTTCATGAGCTGGATTAAATATTGATTTGGATTTTAGATCAGAACAGATCATGGGAGCAGCAGTAGCTTCTGTGTCTGGACGTGCGGATTGTTCCGGTTCTTAACAAAATAATTTTTGTAAACAGAGTT
This sequence comes from Hyperolius riggenbachi, assembly GCF_040937935.1. Lineage (NCBI taxonomy): Eukaryota > Metazoa > Chordata > Amphibia > Anura > Hyperoliidae > Hyperolius > Hyperolius riggenbachi. The sequence continues at coordinate 180,200,779 of NC_090651.1, read as the reverse complement.
TCTTCATAAATTGCTTGATACCTACGAATGCATCAAATTTATCAATTTTTTTGGTTGGGTGCAAATTTTTTACATTTTTTTAGTAGCGTCAGTTCACTTGTCAGAGCTTTAGAGCTCAGATTCAAGATCCCCTTCTTGGCTACCTGGTTGGTGTCTTCCTCCCTGAAGTGGCTGAATATGAACTAAAAGTCGTAGGGTGGCGGTTTATATATCGTTGGAAAGAGGAGAAAGAGTGCTTCAAAATGGTATGCATCTTTCCATAGTTTTTGCACTGCTCGGAGTCCCTTTAACAGATGGTGTACATTTTATTATGTTTTGCTTCCTGACCTTAGTTTGTTATTATATTTACATTACACAATAGCAAAGACCCATATAAACAGTGCTTTGTAGCTTACGTACATAATCACAAGATCAATATGTATTTCCATTAACAGATCGCAAACATTTAACAGACTTGATCAACAACAATGAATTACACTAGGGGACTTTTCACAATGCACACTTGTTCTGTGAAGGAGACAAAATTCCTATTGTCTCTAAAGGTAAAACATTTGTTAGGGCCAGTGCACACCAAAATCCGCTAGCGGATCCACAAACGCTAGCGGTTTTTGAAGAGGTTTTTCAGAGCGATTCTAAGCATGTTTAGAGAGATTTTCTAAACATGCCTAGCGTTTCTTGGAGCGTTTTGGTGTAGTGTTTTTTATATTTTGTTACAGTACAGCTGTAACTGAACAGCTACTGTCACAAAAACGCTTGTAAAAAAGCTCTGATGTAACGTTTTTCCACTTTCCTATACTTAACATTGAGACAGAATCGCCTCAGAAATCAGCAAAAATGTTGCAGGACCCGAGTTTGCGTTTGGGTAAAAAAACGAACCGCTCTGGTGTGCATCATACCATTCACTTTCATCAGCCAAGCGGTTTTCCCCCCGCAAGCGTTTTAAAAAACACTCTTGGTGTGCACCAGCCCTTATTCGATTATATAAACAGGTAATATAATTAATAGAAAAAGACTGGTCCCTTATAAATCAATATAAAATAATTTTCATTATTCACATAAATAATGGTAAGCTTTGCACATACTTTAAACCGGTGTATGACAACCACCTCATTAATATAGATAGCTGCAATCACCAGCGGTAGCTGAGCAATACCCCAATAGGGTAGTTTACTCGCGTGAGCAGAAACTGCACCAACCTGAAAAACTGATGTGGAAACTGAGCCTGTGAGAGCACTGTATCAATATAAAACATAGGTTTCAAAGGACATCCATTGTCCCTACACTATAGACAAGTTCATTCTAACTCTGTGAAGGGCACCCAATTCTGCACAGTCTAAAAAGTATCTATCTAGACATTGGAGAAGAGGATAATACCTATCTCAGCTATGAAGATTTGAAACTTTCTGGATAAATCAGCTTGACACTATGGCACCAGCTGGATTGAACCTGGATTGACCTGGAAATACAGGGGTTGGACAAAATAATGGAAACGCCTAACATTTTGGCATCCTAATCTTTGAACATACTTTAAGCAATCAAAACTTGACATATGTTAAATTTTATTTGTGTTACCGTATATACTCGCATATAAGCCGACCCGCATATAAGCCGACCCCCCAACTTTTACCTCAGAAATCAGGAAAATGTCATTGACTCGCATGTAAGCCCCCTCCCCACTATAGCCCCCACCATAGGATAAATAGACAGGTGTGTCTTAAGTATGAAGAATCCCCCCACATAGTTATAAATAGCCAGATGTGCCCCTGTATTAGGCAGTGCCCTATTGCCAGATGTACCACCTATTAGGCTTCCCCCCATAGTTAAATATGCCCCCTATATTAGAAATCCCCCCCCCCATAGCCATATGTGCCCCTCCACTATAGCCATATGTGCCCACTATATTAGGCATCCCGCCTACTTAGCCAGATGTGCCCCCTGTATCTCCCTATATTAGGTGCAGTAGATGCTCTCCTCCCCTCCCCCATGCTTGCAGGGTGTGCAGTAGTGGCTTAACGTACCTATCCGCGCTGGGGCTGTCTGCTTTAAGTATGCTGCCAGGAGATATACCGCTTTGTGAAAGAAGCTTTCCGCCTCCCAGCCGGCGGCTCCGTGCCCACAGGAATGTCCCCGGCCACTAGTATGGGATCACAGCAGTGACGTCAGCGCCGGGGTATCCTATTCCGCTTGTGAGACACGCACACTGTGTACCAAGACGCCACTAGAGGGCGTCACAAAGATGAGCCAACGTGAGCGTCACAGGCTGAATAGGAGACCCCGGCGCTGACGTCACCGCTGCGATCCCGTACAAGTGGCCGGTGACATTCCTGTGGGCACGGAGCCGCCAGCTGGGACGCAGAAACCTGCTTTCACATGGTGGTATATCTCCTGGCAGCATACTTAATGCAGACGATCCTGATAGGTAAGCCACTACTGCACCGTCTGCATACTTCATGCAGGCAGCAAGGGTCCCCGGCGGCTCCACTCTGCAGACAAGCACCCACTGCCTGGGGCTGGGACACACAGACACTGACAGACCTCTCACGGCAGCATATGGAGGGGGAAAGGGGTGACACAGCCACACATGACTCGCATGTAAGCCGAGAGGGGGACTTTTGAGCACATTTATTGTGCTCAAAAAATCGGCTTACATGCGAGTATATAGGGTATTTGATATGTTTAATCAAAATAATTTTTTTTACAGATATTTGAAAGTCTCAGAGATCTGCCATTTTTATAAATTATAACCAACTTTTGTTTAAAGAGGCCAAATTGTTGGTGCTCGTATGGCAGGCGCTACTGTAACATAAACTGCCCGAATGCTTGGCATTTCAAGAGGTACTGTCTCAAAAGTAATGACTGCCTTTAAAAGAGAAGGAACAACGTCCTCAGAAAAGCACAGTTGTGGCCGAAAGTCGAAGTTGTCAGAGAGACCGTCGGACTCTAAATCGAATAGTTAGAAAAGCTAGCAAGACCATGGCTCCTAAAATCACTGCAGAGCTTAATGAACACCTACAGAACCCAGTTTCCACAAAAACTGTTTGTCAGGAGCTGCACAAATCTGGATTCCACAGAAGAACTGCAACTAGAAAACCTCTTCTCTCAAAGACAAATGTTTCAAAGCATTTAGATGGTGTAGAAACCACCAGAATTGGTCCCTCGAGCAGTGGAAAAATGTGATTTTCTCTGACGAATCATCTTTTACCTTATTTCCGACCTCCGGCCGAGTGTACGTTTGGAGACAACCGAAAGAAGCATTTCATCCAGACTGCCTTCTACCAAACGTAAACCATGGCAGAGGTTCTGTGATGATCTGGGGTGTCATTTCTTGGAAATACACCGGGCCAATGATTTCCCTTCATGGAAGAATTAACAGCCGAGACTATTTAGAAATTTGGGGTGACCAATAGGCCTGAACGATTTATCGTTTTTGTATCGAAATCGCGATCACGGAAACGGCGATTCCGTGATCGCCAAAGCGGCGGTTTTTACGATATTCTGCTGACCTGCGCAGTAGTAGCAGTTCAGCTATGTCTTTCTCCCGCTGTGCGCAGCAGCAGCTCCGTGTACAAATAGCGACGGCTCATTATCTCTCTTCTTCCGCCCAGTGCCTCCTCCTTCTCCTCCTGTCATCAGCTGACCCAGCGGCAGGCTCTTGCTCTCTTTCCCTCTTCCTACCCGCCCGCATCATCAGCTGGGCGGGCGGCAGACTCCGCCCACAGGCTCTCGCTGGCTTTACTTCTGTTTTAGTTCATATATAGGTGTCAAAAAGGCTATATAAGTAAACCAGGCTATTGTCTGTCTGACATTTCCTTAGCATAACAAAGCAGCTCCGTAGGTGGCTGGAAGCAGAAAAGTAATTCCCTCCCTCCTCCCCCCTTCCAAAGCCATCACTGCCGAAGTACAGGAGAGAGCACATGGATCTACACACCATGGGGGAGATTCAGTAGGCAAGACTGAAGTGCGTGATGGTGTGTGTGGATAAGTATGTGTGTGAGTGCATATCAGTGTGTGGTGCAGGGTGTGTGTGTTTCAGTGAGTGCTGGATGTGTGTGTTTCAGTGAGTGCTGGAAAAGTGTGTATATGTATATCAGTGTGTTGTGTACTGCAGGATGTGTGTGTATCAGTGAGTTCTGCAAGAGAGAGCGAGTGAGCGTGTGCGCGTGCAGGATGTGTGTATCAATAAGTGCTCTGATGGAGTGGAGATGGAGAATTAAGTGTGTGCGAGTGTATCAGCGCAACACCCCACACGACTTATCTTTACCCTACCTACCCCAAGCCTAACATTAACTGTCCCCACCGCCTCTGTGACATGTCATCACTCATATCCCCCCTATAATAAGTGCCACATGGGGAAACAAGGGATAGAAGACATGATAATCTCCCCGCCAGCCCTCATTGGCTCTCGACTTCGTTTACTTTTTACATTTTGGCCCCCTGTCTGAGTTTGACATCTCCTTGTCTAGTACATCATCAGCTGGGCGGGCAGAAGATATTATAGAAGTTGTGGTAATACTGTTCAATACCTTATTACGCAATACTTCTAGCGTATGACAGTCGAGAGTTTTTGACATTATAATCATAAACAGTGATTGTGTGACTATGAGGTTCAAACTAAAACTACTCATTGATCAAGTGCAAAGTTTTCTCCATTTGTTTATACTGTCACTGTTGGTCTAGAGTTTGGCCAGTTTATGAAGCCTTTAGGCTTAGGATTTATCACGGCTCTGCCCCAGCTCCTTGGCACAGAGGAAGTCTGTATGAGGCACATGCTTAAGCTTGATTTGAAGAAAATCGTGAATCGAATCGAAATCGCAATTTCTGACAGAAATCGTGCGATTCAATATTTTCCTAAAATCGTTCAGGACTAGTGACCAAGTTCATTTTATGTACAGTACTAGAAGGAAAAAACAAAGACACACGGGAGCCCAAATGGTGCAGTATGTTACGATTACTGAAAAATACTCCTATAGAAAGGTACTCACAAAGGTGGGTTGCACCTGGGGGCAACCGACCACTTCAGGCAAGTGGAGTATTTTGAACCTGACTCCACTCAGGTCTGCCAGCAGTCCTGGACTTGGTCGCTCTCTTAGCAAAAAACCTGCGCTCCTTAGACAGGTGTGCAAGGCCCCCTCCAAGGACGGGGGGAGTAGGGTACAGTAGAAGGTAAAGAGGCGCCCAATGTATATAAAACACTTTAAAATCAATAAAATGAAAAGGATTGAGGTGGCATACTTCAGACGACAAACTCACTTTAGGTAAGGAAGTTTAATAGGATATTAAGCACAGGCAATGCGTTTCGTGGGACTATGCCCACTTCCTCAGGCCAAATAAAAGTGCCTACAGATATCAAAGAGAGGCGCTCAGTGCTTCATACTTATAAACACAACATTTAAAAATACAAAATACAATCAAAAGCACAATGTACTACTTAAAAATTATAAAACATTAATTGAATTAATATATAATAATCTAATACCTGTAATTGATCAAATAAATAGTTGTAAAGTGCATAATAGCAGTCTTTGACTGTCATGCAGCCAGAGATGTATATCACAATGAGGGACGGATGTATTGCGTCACAAATCATCAATTGTATCTACAGATACGGTTTCCTATGTAAAAACATTGTGCTGTTTAAACTTAAAAACATTTATATCGCTGTACCTTTAAAGTATATTCGCTAAGATGCTAAGTTCTTTCTTTATGACCATAACTGTATCAAAGTAATTGTACTTGCACCTTGAGAGCTAAACCAACCACCCCCACTGATACTGGGGTGTAGTGTAAGGTGAGGGGAATCACATAGAGTACACTATAGGGTGCTGTAACATGCAAATGCTCTAAGTGGCACTGTAGGCATTGTAATATAATATAAAACATTGTAATGTAAAAAGGTAGGAGCACAAACTGTATTGCAAAGCGTTGTAAACGCTGAAGTGTTATCATATGGAAAATAAGGGGCATAATATTGTAGGCTATGGATGGAATGGAGGCATAGAATGTGTTAAAGAAGCGCTAAAAGCGCTGTGGGAATAACCATCTATATGTGGTGATTGGCATGATGAAGCGTATAGGGAGAATGGGGGCATGAATTTGTGTTAGAGTGCTTGTGGCGCTGTGGACAAAGGTATCTATATGTGGTGATTAGCATAATTCTTGTTAAAAGGCGCTTATAGTGCTGTGGGCATAGGTATCTACATATAGTGACAGGTATAAGTGTTACTGAAGTGGTTGTGATAGCAGGCATAAGAAGTGCTGAAGAGCGCTGTGAGCATTCCAACCAGTGGGGGAATCAATATCCACTTACCATAGCAGTCTGTATGCCGCATTTGGGGCACCTCTAGAGGCAGCGCTGGCCCCTTCGTTCTTAAATACACTAATGAACATTTGCAGGGCGGGCAATCACCGCTGTCCTTGGGCAGTGCTCTGACATCGCGCATGACGTCTGATGCCGTTCTGGCCATGTTTGTTATTGGCAAGTGTGATTATCATTGCCCTTTCTTAGGTAGCTGATATTTTAAGGCCACAGGGGGGCGCCAAAGTGCTGTATAATGATTTAAAGAGAGTCTGAAGCGAGAATAAATCTCGCTTCAGACCTCATAAATAGCAGGGGCACGTGTGCCCCTGCTAAAACGCCGCTATAGCGCGGCTTAACGGGGGTCCCTTCACCCCCAAATCCCCCTCGATACACCCGGGGAGCGCTTCCTGGTTGGGGCAGGGCTAACCGCCGCAGCCCTGCCCCACGCGCGTCTGTCAGCACTTATCTCCGCCTCTCCCCCGCCCCTCTCAGTCTTCCTTCACTGAGAGGGGCGGGGGAGAGGCGGCGATGCGCCGCTGACAGACGCGACTGGAGGCAGGGCTGCAGCCGTTAGCCCTGCCTCCAGGAAGGGAAATTCTGCGACCTTTCTACGACACACTTTTGCGGGGGGTGGGTTGGGGGTGAAGGGACCCCCGTTTAGCCGCGGGATAGCGGCGTTTTAGCAGGGGCACACGTGCCCCTGCTATTTATGAGCTCTGAAGCGAGATTTATTCTCGCTTCAGAGTCTCTTTAAGTATAGAAAGAAGATTGTGGAAGGTTGATCCTGGTAAATATGCACTATTTTAGCATAAATAGAAGTGCAAAATGAATTTCTATAGATTTATATTCATATTAAACGGGACTAACAGTATTGTGAACAATACATATATGGATCATAAATCTGATAAATATTGAATTAATGAAAGAACACCATTTGGCCCTATAGTAAAGTTGATGGTTACTATATAAATAAAAAATAAATATATACGATGGTATCCCTGCACACAGCATGATTGATTGCAGCAGCCGGTCTCCTTTGCGAGTTCGGAGACTCGGCGCCCCTCTGTTTACTTCCGGGTGATCATATTCACCCGGAAGTGCGTCACCCCCTCCGTCTCCTAGCAACTTGGAAACAAAGTAACGCGGCTCGTCCTGCCGCTACTGTATATACATACACTTATGCTGAGACAAGATGCATCTAAACACCTCCTCCGCACAGGGCTCACAGTAATTACATATAAAAGTGGCGGCGGGGACTGCCGCTCAAGGATGTAACCATTAAATGTTCATCTGCAGCCTAGACGAGGTGGCAGCAGAATCAAATAAACCCTGCAAATGTCTTAAAAAGGTTGCACTCGTTCCATATGCTATCAGTGCTTACCAACAAAAAGCTAAACATTATATATATATATATATATATATATATATATATATATATATATATATACATACATACATACAGGATCTTCTCAAAAAATGTGCATATTGTGATAAAGGTTATTATTTTCTGTAATCTACTGATAAACATTAGACTTTCATATATGTTAGATTCAAATACACACAACTGAAGTAGTTCAAGCCTTTTATTGTTTTAATATTGATGATTTTGGCATACAGCTCATGAAAACCCAAATTTCCTATCTCAAAAAATTAGCATATTTCATCCGACCAATAAAAGTGTTTTTAAAACGAAAAAAAAAGTCAACCTTCAAATAATTATGTTCAGTTATGCACTCAATACATGGTCGGGAATCCTTTTGCAGAAATGACTGCTTCAATGCGGCGTAGCATGGAGGCAATCAGCCTGTGGCACTGCTCAGGTTATATGGAGGCCCAGGATGCTTCGATAGCGGCCTTAATCTCATCCAGAGTGTTGGGTCTTGCGTCTCTCAACTTTCTCTTCACAATATCCCACAGATCCCGCTATCGAAGCATCCTGGGCCTCCATAGCACCTGAGCAGTGCCACAGGCTGATTGCCTCCATGCCGCGCCGCATTGAAGCAGTCATTTCTACAAAAGGATTCCCGACCAAGTATTGAGTGCATAACTGAACATAATTATTTGAAGGTTGACTTTTTTTGTTTTAAAAACACTTCTTTTATTGGTCGGATGAAATATGCTAATTTTTTGAGATAGGAATTTTGGGTTTTCGTGAGCTGTATGCCAAAATCATCAATATTAAAACAATAAAAGGCTTGAACTACTTCAGTTGTGTGAATTTGAATCCAAAATATATGAAAGTCTAATGTTTATCAGTACATTACAGAAAATAATGAACTTTATCACAATATGCTAATTTTTTGAGAAGATCCTGTATATATATATATATATATATATATATATATATATATATATATATATATATATATATATATATATATATATATATATATATATACATATATATACACACACACACACACACATATATACAGTGGTGTGAAAAACTATTTGCCCCCTCCCTGATTTCTTATTCTTTTGCATGTTTGTCACACTTAAATGTTTCTGCTCATCAAAAACTGTTAACTATTAGTAAAAGATAACATAATTGAGCACAAAATGCAGTTTTAAATGATGGTTTTTATTATTTAGTGAGAAAAAAAAACTCCAAATCTACATGGCCCTGTGTGAAAAAGTGATTGCCCCCCTTGGTAAAAAATAACTTAACTGTGGTTTATCACACCTGAGTTCAATTTCTGTAGTCACCCCCAGGCCTGATTACTGCCACACCTGTTTCAATCAAGAAATCACTTAACCACTTGAGGACCCACCCTTTACCCCCCCTTAACCCTCCTGGCGGTATAAAAAAATACGCCAGGAGGCAGCGCGGCAGTTTTTTTTAAATTTTTTTTTTCTATATCATGTAGCGAGCCCAGGGCTCGCTACATGATAGCCGCTGCTCAGCGGCATCCCCCCGCCCTCTTCGATCGCCTTCGGAGATCTCCGATCAGGAAACCCCGTTCAAAGAACGGGATTTCCTGGAGGGCTTCCCCCGTCGCCATGGCGACGGGCGGGATGACGTCACCGACGTCGGGTCGTCATTGGGAGTCCCGGGCCACCCCTCGGCGCTGCCTGGCACTGATTGGCCAGGCAGCGCACGGGGTCTGGGGGGGGGGGGGGGGGCCGCGCGCCGCACCGTATAGCGGCGATCGGGCGCGCGGCGGCGACGATCGGGGTGCTGGCGCAGCTAGCAAAATTAAACAAATCGGCCCAGTAGGGCCTGAGCGGCACCCTCCGGCGGCTTACCCCGAACTACGTTCGGGGTTACCGCCAAGAAGGTTAAGGACCAGCGCTGTTTGTTGTGATCTGTGCTGGGTGGGCTCTGCAGCCCCCAGCACAGATCAGGGTGCACGCAGAGCGATCAGATCGCCCCCCTTTTTTCCCCCCTATGGGGATGATGTGCAGGGGGGGTCTGATCGCTCCTGCGTGCAGGCTAGTTGCGGGGGGGTGGCACCTCAAAGCCCCCCTCCGCGGTGACATTCACCCCCCTCCCTCTCCTACCTCTCCCCCCCGGTGATCCGGGCTGCACAGGACGCTATCCGTCCTGTGCAGCCAGTGACAGGACGTCCCCGTCACATGGCGGCGATCCCCGGCCGCTGATTGGCCGGGGATCGCCGATCTGCCTTACGGCGCTGCTGCGCAGCAGCGCCGTATAATGTAAACAAAGCGGATTATTTCCGGGAGCCCCCCGCCGTGAATTGACAGGAAGCAGCCGCTCGCGTGAGCGGCTGCTTCCTGATTAATCAGCCTGCAGCGTCGCTGGTCCTGCAGCTGCCACTTTGCCGACGCACGGTATAAGCGTGCGGTCGGCAAGTGGTTAAATAGAAGCTATCTGACACAGAGAAGTAGACCAAAAGCACCGCAAAAGCTAGACATCATCCCAAGATCCAAAGAAATTCAGGAACAAATCAGAACAAAAGTACTGTAATTGAGATCTATCAGTCTGGTAAACGTTATAAAGCCATTTCTAAAGCTTTGGGACTCCAGCGAACCACAGTGAGAGCCATTATCCCCAAATGGCAAAAACACGGAACAGTGATGAACCTTCCCAGGAGTGGCCGGCCGACCAAAATTACCCCAAGAGCGCAGAGAGAACTCATCCGAGAGGCCACAAAAGACCCTAGGACAACATCTAAAGAACTGCAGGCCTCACTTGCCTCAATTAAGGTCAGTGTTCACAACTCCACCATAAGAAAGAGACTGGGCAAAAACGGCCTGCATGGCAGATATCCAAGGCGCAAACCACTTTTAAGCAAAAAGAACATTAAGGCTCGTCTCAATTTTGCTAAAAAACATCTCAATGATTGCCAAGACTTTTGGGAAAATACCTTGTGGACCGACGAGACAAAAGTTGAACTTTTTGGAAGGTGCGTGTCCCGTTACATCTGGCGTAGAAGTAACACAACATTTCAGCAAAAGAACATCATACCAACAGTAAAATACGGTGGTGGTAGTGTGATGGTCTGGGGTTGTTTTGCTGCTTCAGGACCTGGAAGGCTTGCTGTGATAGATGCAACCATGAATTCTACTGTCTACCAAAAAACCCTGAAGGAGAATGTCCGGCCATCTGTTCGTCAACTCAAGCTGACGCGATCTTGGGTGCTGCAGCAGGACAATGACCCAAAACACACCAGAAAATCCACCTCTGAATGGCTGAAGAAAAACAAAATGAAGTCTTTGGAGTGGCCTAGTCAAAGTCCTGACCTGAATCCTATTGAGATGTTGTGGCATGACCTTAAAAAGGAGGTTCATGCTAGAAAACCCTCAAATAAAGCTGAATTACAAAGATGAGTGGGCCATAATTCCTCCAGAGCACTGTAAAAGACTTGTTGCAAGTTATCACAAACGTTTGATTGCAGTTATTACTGCTAAGGGTGGCCCAACCAGTTATTAGGGTCAGGGGGCAATTTCTTTTTCACATAGGACCATGTAGATTTGGAGTTTTTTTTCCTCACTAAATAATAAAAACCATCATTTAAAACTGCATTTTGTGTTCAATTATGTTATCTTTGACTAAAAGTTAACGGTTTTTGATGAGCAGAACCATTTAAGTGTGACAAACATGCAAAAGAATAAGAAATCAGGAAGGGGGCAAATAGTTTTTCACACCACTGTATATATATATATATATATATATATATATATATATATATATATATATATATATATATATATATATATATATATATATATATATATATATATATATATATATATATATATATATAGAAATAAATAATAGCTGAGCGTATATATGCTAAAGGGGAACTCCATCCGCACTAGATGGATAGGATGGAGTATATGGGGAGGGAGGAGAAGAGGGGAGATTGACCATGGCGAGTGCAGGGGCTTTAAAGAGACACTGAAGCGAAAAAAAAATATGATATAGTGAATTGGTTGTGTACTATGAATAATTACTAGAAGATTAGCAGCAAAGAAAATATTCTCATACTTTTATTTTCAGGTATATAGTGTTTTTTCTAACATTGCATCATTCTATAATATGTGCAGATTACACAACACTCAGCATTCAAAATGAGTCTTTCAGAGCAGTCTGTGAAGTAATGACCTCTCCTCTAGCAGAGAAAAAGTAAACAGTTCACTTACAGTTGAGATAATAAAAGTCAGATAACAGCCCTCTCCACGACTAACTAAAGGGGCCCACACACTCAGCCGATTTTCTGGCCGATCGATCGATCCCGATCGATCGTTTGAAAATTGGTTGGCCAATCGACCGATCGATGGCCGATTTCGATCGATTTCGATGGATTTCCATCGACCAGGCATTATGGAAAATTTAGGTCGATGTGATGAGATTGCTTATCAGTTTGCATTGGCCTTAATGGAAATCTGATGGCAAAAAAATGCCATCAGATTCTTTCCTGGTAAAAAATGTTCTAAAAACGCAGATAGATCATCAGATGCATTTCTTATCTATCTGCTGCCAATCTGACGAGTGTATGGGCACCTTTAGTCGGAGAGCTTAATGGCTTGTTTGCATAAAGATAACAACTGGAGTTTCTCATCTCCTTCTGTACTGGAAACAATTAGACTGATGTATCTGATCTTAATGTTTTATTTCTTAGCTGTACTACACATACAAATCATAATATCATATTTTTTTTTTTTTCACTTCAGTGTCTCTTTAACCTCCTTGGCGTTCTGATTCTTTATGGATTTTAGGGTCTAAAAGTGGTGCAATTTTTTTCATGAACATTTGTTTTATTCCTTTGTCCTATAATTCTTAGGATTAGCTTACTAATAACAAGGCGAAGAATTTTGGTATTAAAACACCCCTACAGCTACTTATTTTACTGCAATACCATAACAAAAACTCAGTTACAATTTATTACCGTATAACATAAATTTATTCAATTCATTTTTTTTGCAGCCTTGCTGCATAACATAAACAAATACCATATGGGAGATATTTTTTGCAGGAACAATAATGCAAACAAAACCTGCATACATTTTGCATGAAAAAATAATGCAAACAACAAAAAATACAGAAATACCTATATACAACACAGCAGATATTTTTATATAAAAAAGAATGGTAATAAAATATGAAAAAAAAGTTAGTACACATCCTTGGTGTGATAAATTTTGAAGCAGGGGACTGCACACAGTCCAACATCACAGTCAGGACAGTGGTACCTGGTCTCCCTGCGGATTTTTTTGCCACTGTCATCCGTTTTTGAGCAGCACACCACACACATCCTTGTGGGTGTTGCCTTTCTTGCGGTTGGTGGGACATACTCCACAAAGTGTCGGCCAGTGAGGCGTTCTGGGTTGACCACCCCAACAGCACGGCGTCCAGGTCTCCTCACAGCCACTGATGGCATGTGATGTTTCATCACAATAGACTCCACCACTCTCCAGATAAAGTCTGCGTGAGGCCCAGGGCGGTCGCTGTATTTCTGGAACAAAACGTAACTGTTCCATAGACACTGCTCCAGGAGATGGCGGAAGATTTTTTTTATAATATTTCTTCTGTTGCTTTCTCATAGCCGGGTAAAATGTTGTCTCTTGGTCAGCCTTGTCAACTCCTCCCATGGTGTTGTTATAAGCCATTACAACCTGTGGCTTTGGGATGTCTTTGCCACCTCTTGTGTGTACCACAGTAGTTGAAGCGTTATGGACGGTACTCATGAGGCAAACATCTTTTTTGTCTCTCCAACGCAAGGCCATAATCTTGCCTTTTTGCCACGCAACAATCTCCCCAGGCCTGAGTTTTTTAGAGGCAAAGGATGACGGCAAGTTGCGGCGGTTAGGCCTTACAGTCCCGTAACAATCTGTCTTGTTCTGTACAAGAATCTCACACAGTTCTGGCGATGTATAGAAATTATCAGTTGTTACGCAGTAACCCTGGTTCAGCAACAGTTCCATAAGTGTGAGAACAGATGATGTTGCCATGCCGTAGTTGCTGAAGGTCTGGCTGAAACGGGTACCCTTGCCTGTATACAATACAGAGTTCCATATATAGCCAGAAGATGATTCACAAAGTCTATACGATTTTAGACCAAACCGTGCCCTTTTTGAGGCTATATATTGGATCCAGCTTAGCCTCCCTTTATACGCCATCAAACTCTCATCGACGCTGATATCCCTTTCTGGCACATAGGTCTCTCTGAAGTTCCTTTGGATGAGCTGGTAAACATCCCAGATTTTTCGGAGTTTTGGGGCAGGATGAGAACTTTCATCATACTCCTCATTATTCGCGAAGTGTAAAAACTTCATTATCAGCGAAAACCTGTATTCCGACATGAGTGTGCCAAAGAACGGAGTGGCAAGTAAACAGTTGGTGCTCCAGTACCATTTTTGTACTGGTTTTCCTACCACTCCTTGAAGGATTATCATTCCCAGAAACACCCACAATTCATCTGAGGTTACCGGTTCCCACTTACGGCTTCGCGACAGCCTCAATTGAGGAGTTGCCAACTGCTGTTCTGCGTATCTGTTGGTCTCGGCGACAATTTTATCAATGACGTCCTCTGTCAGGAATAACGTCAAGTACGCCAAGGGGTCATCACTGTCAACCTCCATTTTTAATCCTGGCGCTCCGGTGAAGGGGAATCTTGGCGGCGCTGCCTGAGGTATGCTGCAGTCAAGAGGGCACCAAGTGCGCACATCGCTGATGTCAAGCAGGGAGTCATCACTGTCGGTGTCGCTGTCAGATGAGGAACTTTTCCAGCTTCCACTGTCACTCTCTTCAAGCTGTTCCAATTCACTGTCACTGTTTTCAAGCTGCTCTAAAACAGCTTTTTGGGTACATAGACGCTTGGACGCCATGGATGCTGTAAAAATCGCACTGAGGGACAATCTCACAGGACAATCTTCCACAGATAACTCTGAGGTAAGTATGTATCTGTTTATGTGGCCTGTGTGTGTGTGTAACTTTTACTTTTTTTTTTTTTTTTACATTTTTAACTTTATTTATTCAGTTATACATTTTAACTTTTTTTTTGTAACAAAACACCCGCGCTAATTACATCGCACACGACGCTGGAGGGAGGGGGCACGTTGGGCATCAGAGCAGGAGGGGGCAGAGCAGAGCTAAGCCGAGCAGAGCACACGCTGATCAGTGATCAAAGGGGACACACTGATCACTGATCAAATAGAACACGCTGGAGGAGGCAGCGCAGAGCTGAGCCGCACATGCCCCAGATAAGAGGTGACATGCCGGGCAGCACAGCAGGAGGGAGCAGAGCCAAGCCGCAGACCACAATCTGAGGGACATCACAGCCGGAGGGGGCAGGGCGGGGCAGAGCTGAGCACACGCTGATCAGTGATCAAAGGGGACACACTGATCACTGATCAAAGAGAACACGCTGGAGGTGACAGAGCAAAGCCGAGCTGCACATGCTGCAGATCAGAGGGGACAAGCCTGGCCACACAGCAGGAGGGGACAGAGCAGCCGCAGCCGCAGGGGAAAACATCCGACATAACAGAAGAAGGTAATAGAGCTGCAGCTAACCGCAGAAGTCTCAGATTTTGCAGGAGACACCCGCAGCAGCCACATGTGAGTCACCACGACCCAGGCTCGGGATCACCGATAGTAGCAGCTTTTTTTAACCCCGAGCCTGGGTCGGGAAAACCGGCAAGGAGGTTAATAACTGTGAAGATCACAAGCATGATCATGGGGCATAACACCATCATAGAGCACATTTACAGAAGAGAAGGCATTATTAATAGTGCACATAGCCCACACATTTGGGGCATATATAAATATATATATATATATATATATATATATATATATATATATGAGAGGACAGTCATATCAAGTGTCAAATGCACTATTTACACCACATTATAAAGGGGACCCAATTTTCAAGTATAATTAATCCAAAAATGATGCATATGTGAAGCCCTCATTAAGCCCAATCGGGCCCATACAATTTAACCACTTAAGGACTGCAGTCATAAAGCCCCTTAACCCTCCTGGCGGTTTGCTAAAAAATCGCCAGGGGGCAGCAAATCTTTTTTTTTTTTAATTTTTTTTTTTCATGTAGCGAGACAAAGTCTCGCTACATGATAGCTGCTGCGCAGCGGCATCCCCCCAGCCCCTCCGATCGCCGCCAGCGATCGGCGATCAGGAGATCCCGTTCAAAGAATGGCGACGGGGCGGGATGACGTCACCGACGTCATAGGGGATTCCGATCCACCCCATAGAGCTGCCTGGCACTGATTGGCCAGGCAGCGCACGGGGTCTGGGGGGGCGGCTGCGGCGCGACGGATCGGCGGGTAGCGGCGGCGATCGGGCACTGCACGCAGCTAGCAAAGTGCTAGCTGCGTGCAGGAAAAAAAAAATTATGCAAATCGGCCCAGCGGGGCCTGAGCGGTGCCTTCCGGCGGCATAGCCCGAGCTCAGCTCGGGCTTACCGCCAGGAAGGTTAAGGACCAGACACTTTTTTCCATTCAGACCACTGCAGCTTTAACGGTTTATTGCTCGATCATACAACCTACCACCTAAATGAATTTTACCTCCTTTTCTTGTCCCTAATACAGCTTTCTTTTGGTGCTATTTGATTGCTCCTCCGATTTTTAGTTTTTATTATATTCATCAAAAAAGACATGAATTTTGTCAAAAAAATGATTTTTTTAACTTTTAGTGATAAAATTTGTCAAAGTAAAATATCTCTATACATTTTTGTCCAAATTTATTGTGCTACATGTCTGATTAAAAAAGACCCATTCAGTGTATATTTATTGGTTTGGGTAAAAGTTATAGCGTTTACAAACTATGGTGCAAAAAGTGAATTTTCTTATTTTGAAGCATCTCTGACTTTTCTGAGCACCTGCCATGTTTCATGAGGTGCTAGAATTCCAGGATAGTATAAATACCCCCCAAATGACCCCATTTTGGAAAGAAGACATCCCAAAGTATTCACTAAGAGGCATGGTGAATTCATAGAAGATTTTATTTTTCGTCACAAGTTAGCGGAAAATGACACTTTGTGACAAAATAAATTAAAAAAAAAGTTTCCATTTCTGCTAACTTGTGACAAACAAAAAAGAAATCTGCCACGGAGAAACCATGCCCCTCTCTGAATACTTTGGGATGTCTACTTTCCAAAATGGGGTCATTTGTGTGGTGTGTTTACTGTCCTGGCATTTTGGGGGGTGCTAAATTGTAAGCACCCTCTGTAAAGCCTAAAGGTGCTTATAGGACTTTGGGCCCCTTAGCGCACCTAGGCTGCAAAAAAGTGTCACACGTGGTATCGCAGTACTCAGGAGAAATAGCATAATGTGTTTTGGGGTGTATTTTTACACATACCCATGCTGGGTGGGAGAAATATCTCTGTAAATAAGATTTTTTTTACACACAATTGTCCATTTACAGAGATATTTCTCCCACCCAGCATGGGTATGTGTAAAAATACACCCCAAAACACATTATACTACTTCTCCTGAGTACTGCAATACCACATGTGTGGCACTTTTTTGCACCCTAACTGCGCTAAGGGGCCCAAAGTCCAATGAGTACCTTTAGGATTTCACAGGTCATTTTGAGACATTTGGTTTCAAGACTACGCCTCACGGTTTAGGGCCCCTAAAATGCCAGGACAGTATAGGAACCCCACAAATGACCCCATTTTAGAAAGAAGACACCCCAAGGTATTCAGTTAGGAGTATGGTGAGTTCATACAAGATTTTATTTTTTGTCACAAGTTAGCGGAAAATGATACTTTGTGAAAAAAAAAAACAATAAAAATCAATTTCCGCTAACTTGTGACAAAAAAATAAATTCTTCTATGAACTTATCATACACCTAACAGAATACCTTGGGGAGTCTTCTTTCTAAAATGGGGTCACTTGTGGGGTTCCTATACGGCCCTGGCATTTTAGGGGCCCAAAACCGTGAGGAGTAGTCTAGAAACCAAATGCCTGCTGTGGGTGATCAGGAGGCAGGGGCAGATCAGTGTGCTTGGGTGAAGACAGGGAGGGCTGCAGCCTGCCCTGGTGGTCCCTCGATCACTGGTACCACCAGGGCAGGAGGCAGCCTGTATAATACGCTTTGTATACATTACAAAGCGTATTATACGCTTTTATTGTGGCGATCGAGGGGTTAACAACCCGCCGGCGCTTCCGAACGGCTGGCGGGTTGACGTCGCGGGTGGGCAGAGCCTATTGCCGGCGGATGCGCGTGCATCACAGCGCGCGAACCCCTGGCCTTGACGAGTCCCAGGACCCGACGCCCGTTGGCGTTATATGGTCCTGGGCATGCCACTTTGCCGCTGCCCTTAGGTAGTGGGCGGTCGGCAAGTGGTTAAACGAAAAATCCATTTGGCTTCAATTTGTCGTAACGTTTTATCATGATTGCCTCCTCTGTTATTTCTCAGGACTTTTTGAATAGCAAAGAAACCTACATTAAAGGGGTTCTCCGTATGACATGACCTCATGTGTCTGGAGATTGCCGTGTCCCTTTTATTCCAGATGTCGCCCATATGTTCAAGGACTCGTGATTTTAGGGCCCTGCCAGTCTGACCCACATATAACTTATTACAGGGGCATAGGGCCCCATAAATCACGCTTTCAGTTTCACAATTTATGAACGTAAAGATCGGGAAGGTACGTGACTCACTGGTGTCCTTGAAATGCTTTACTTGCAAAATGTTTGCACTGGCCTAAAGGAGGCCACACACCATACAATCCGTTCAATTTAAGAATTGCAATATTTTTTTCTGACGGATTGTAACATTTCAAAAATATGACCAATGTACCACACACGTTAAATTTTTCCCCAGTTATGATAAAAATGATTGGAAACTCCGACAAAATTGCTAGGGTGTGTATATTAATAAATTGACAATCTAACACACATCATACTATCTTTAGAAAGATTGAAGAAAAATATCTGGCATTCCGGATAGATAAAAATCCCAAAAAACGGGAAATCCGATTGGATTTTTCAGTCGATTGAAAAAAAAAAAGCTTACGATGTTTTCGGGAGATGCAATGGTTTTGGGGGCAACCAGGAGTGTACTGGTGTTGGCTCAACCATATTCCTTTTAAATTCGCTGAGTACTAGGTAATCTCTGATGTTATTCGTCCTTCTGTACGTAACACAGGGACCCTTTGATAGGATCTTACACAGGTCCTTGTCCTGGTGTCAAATCGGCCAATACCTTTTTAATATCTCAAAAATCTGTTGTGATTGGGCCGTGTATGTACCTAGCAGCCTCGGAAAAGGGGTCTTGGTAGGGGCATTTTGCTCACGCTTCCCATTGTCATTTATCCCATTACTGAATGACAATGGGAATAGTGTATTTGACTTGATATGACAGTTCTCGCATATTATATATATATATATATATAAAATCACCCACCAGCTGCAAAAAACCCCAGGCAGGAGCGCTCCATTGCCTGCTAGCAATCAGCGTCCAGCTCTCGCACAATAGGGAGAGCTGACGCTGTACACTGCAGGAGCTGGGGAGCGCTCCTCTGCCTGTCACCTCACGCTGTCTGGTCTGGTGGAGCAGGGATTGGCTGGGCGGGTTGTAAGGGGCGACACCATGCGTGTCATCTAGCTGAAAACTTCTGCTCCGTCTCTGCCTCCCGCCCTCCAATGAAACAGGCTTTATTTTATGCTGGCAGCTCTCTGGCCAATGGAAAGAGAGGCAGTCAAGCAAGCACGCCCACACATCTTTCTCAGCAGCCTGCAGAAGTTATGAGAGGAGAGAAACCATGTGCGTTTGTTCTGCAATCAGGGACAGTCAGTCAGAAGCGACTCCTTCATTCTCCATCCCCGCAGACAGCAGATAACGATGCTGTTTAGATAAGGAGCTGCTGGTCTAATCAGCTAGAAGAGGTGATATAACTTCAGAGCTCAGTTTGTTTGCTTTCTTTTGTTTACGTTTAGTTCGGGGGAGGATCGAGCATTACAGGGCATGTACAGTGACGGTGTGGTGAAATTTTTTGCAACTTTATCAGATTTTGCAACCGGTTGCATTTATTTATAGGTATAGCTATCAGAAAGTGCAACCTAACCATTGACTTTAACCTATCTGTATCAGAAAATGCAACCCAACCAAACCCTATTCTCACACAGAACCCTCCCCTCTTGCTCAACTAATAACCCCCCCTGGAGGGAACAATCCCCCCTCTTGCTCAACTAATAACCCCCCCTGGAGGGAACAATCCCCCCTCTTGCTCAACTAATAACCCCCCCTGGAGGGAACAATCCCCCTTCTAGCTCAATGGGATCTGTGGTTGCAAAAAATTACAGGCGTGTTAACAGAGAGGAGCCACGCCTACACAGTCATACACTGTCCTCTATGGCAAGTTGCAAAATATGATGGGTAGCAAAATTTTTCACTACAACGGTGTTTCAGAGGCAGCCTCCTCTGCACTCAGCTCTTTTCTGCTCCGTCCCAAACTGAAAGTAAAAAAAAAAAACAAAAAACAAAAAACAATCTTCTCTCCTGCTGTGTCTGTATCTACCCCCCAGCTCCCCAGCTTGCATCCTGTTAGTAATGATCCCCCTCCCCCTTCAACAATCACTCTGCAGGAACAAAGTGGACCTGAACTCTTGCATAGAAGGAAAACAGTGAAATGTACCCTGCATGTATTTATAGAGTCTGGCCTGTCTAATTACCCCTCTTGTCTAATCACAATTTGTAGTTTTATTTCTCCCCTTTGTTACCCGACTGCTATGGCAGATGAACTAATTTGAAAGCACAGGAGGTTAACAATGTCTGCTTCCTTGAAAGCAGGAGGTAGAAACAGTGCAGATTTATTGTAGAATTTGTATCAGCTGTAACAATGAAATGTCTTCCATTAAAGTTTATTATGTTGCTTATCTTTTAGAGAAGAGAGGAAGTTCTGAGTGCTGGTCTGCTTTAAAGGAACCTGAGCACCATAATCTGAAATACTTTCTCCCTAATGCTAGGTACACACACGATGCAATTTTCTGACAGATTTACTGTCAGATGGACTATTTCCAACATGTCCAATCTGATTTCTGATCAAATTTCAGCTCGATATCCCATAGAAGTAAATGGAAAATCGATTGAAAAATCAGATTAAACATGTTGGAAATAGTCCATGCGACAGTAAATCGGTCAGAAAATTGCATCGCGTGTACCTAGCAGGTACATCGGCTCATCTCCTCATCCTCCCCCTATGCTGTAAGCAGAGTTGCACTTGTCCTGCACTTCCCCGTCGCATGCCACCCGGCTACTTTTTCACGCCACCCGGCTGGAGAAAAATCCTGGGGAGAACACTGCATATGGAACGAGTGCGACCTTTTTAAGGCATTCGCAGGGTTTATTTAATTCTGCAGCCATCAGGTATATACATAGCCACCTCGTCTAGGCCGCAGATTAACATTTAATGATTACATCCTTGAGCGGCGGTCCCTGCCGCCACTTTCATATGTAATTACTGTGCGCCCTGTGCGGGGGAGGTGTTTAGAAGCATCCTGTCTCAGCATAAGTGTATGTACATACAGTAGCGGCAGGACAAGCCGCGTTACTTTGTTATTGTTTCCAAGGAGACGGAGGGGGTGACGCACTTCCGTGTGAATACGATCACCCGGAAGTAAACAAAGTGGCACTGAGTCTCCATACTCGCAAAGAAGACCGGCTGCTGCAATCAATCATGCTGTGCGCAGGGTGTTTTTTTGCGCTGCAAAGAGAGGAGAACCCTGGAGGATGATTGTAGTATTCACAGGTGTGGTCAATGACTCCGACCAGGAGGGGGGGGCGGTACTACACGTAACAGGTGTTATGTGCACTAGTATAAAAGACTGCCGATGGGAAACGGCACTCAGCTCTGATAGGAGCTTTATGCTGACAGTCTGTTTATATGTGGGACAGGGGTTTTGATGTTTTTTTTGTGTTAATAATGCACTGCACTGTATATATATATATATTCACTACTGACGAAGGCGTAATGCTGAAACATGTCGCGTTTTATTGTTAGTGCACTTGGTGTAATAGTGTAGCCTCACACTGTCCGCCTACAATTTGTGTCAGAGGTACTAGGGAGACCTTTTGATTGATATTGGTCCTAATTACACGACACTGATACTATAGACATACCCCTTTACTATTTTGGGGTTTGTCTGGTCGTGTATAAGACAGATATATAGAAGGTCCAATTAACCTCCCTACTAATAGATTTACTCTGACATACTTTGATTGTATTATACATCTACACAGTCTGTTTTTGTATTGTCCGTTGCTGCTACCCAAACATTTAGTTTTTAATTTTACTTAATAAAAGTTATGTTTTAGTGCGTTCAGGGGCCTGGTCCCTGTTGGGAATACGTATTTGTACATTATCCCCCTAGTACTGATTTTGTAATTGCAGTTTATAATAATGTATTGCCAATTATCTATCAATTAACCACTAATCGTTATTATGCCTCATCTAATAGTAATATTTATGATTTTTTATTTTTCATTGTGTCCTTCACCATGCCCCTAGTATCTAACTTTATCTTATCTATATATACCATCGTATATATTTACATTTATTTAGTAACCATCAACTTTACTATAGGGCCAAATGGTGTTCTTTCTAATAAACACATTAATTCAATATTTATCAGATTTATGATCCATATATGTATTGTTCACAATACTGTTAGTCCCATTTAATATGAATATAAATCTATAGAAATTCATTTTGCACTTCTATTTATGCTAAAATAGTGCATATTTAACAGGATCAACCTTCCACAATCTTCTTTCTATACTTAAAGAGACAATGAAGCGAACTAATTTTGCCAATTTTACCTTATAATTCGCTTCAGTACTCTCATGACAAGTAAACCGCCGCATCCCTGCTGCAAAACGAGGGCTGCAGAGCCCCCAAATCCCCGGGGATAATGCAGCCGGCATTTCCTGGAAGGGGCAGAGCTTTCAGCTTCAGCTGTGCCCCTCCTGATGTCAATCGCGGCGAATCGCCCCCTCTCCCCGCCCCTCTCACTCTTCCTTTACTGAGAGGGGCGGGGAGAGGCGGCGATCCGTGCGGTGATTGAAGGCAAGAGAGGCAGAGTTACAGCAGAAAGCTCTGCCTCTCAGCGCAGCAAAATCCACAACCAAGTTGGTTGTGGATATTTGCAGACGGATTTGGGGGCTCTGCAGCCCTCGTTTTGCGGCGGGGACGTGGCGGTTTACTTGTCATGAGAGCACTGAAGCGAATTATAAGGTAAAATGGGCAAAATTAGTTTGCTTCAGTGTCTCTTTAAATCATTATACAGTACTTTGGCCACCTCCTGCGGCCATAAAATATCAGCTACCTAAGAAAGGGCAAGGATAATCACACTTGCCAATAACAAACATGCCAGAGCGGCCTCAGACATCATGCGAGATGATGTCAGAGCACCGCCCAAGGACAGCGGCGATTGGCCGCCCTGCAAATGTTCATTAGTGTATTTAAGAACGAAGGGGCCAGCGCTGCATCTAGAGGCGCCCCAAATGCGGCATACAGACTGCTACGGTAAGTGTATATTGATTCCCCCACTGGTTGGAATGCTCACAGCGCTCTTCAGCACTTCTTATGCCTGCTATCACAACCACTTCAGTAACACTTATACCTGTCACTCTGGCCTGGTGCACACCAAAAACCGCTAGCAGATCCGCAAAATGCTAGCAGATTTTGAAACGCTTTTTCTTATTTTTCTGCAGCGTTTCAGCTAGCGTTTTGCGGTTTTGTGTAGCGTTTTTGGTGTAGTAGATTTCATGTATTGTTACAGTAAAGCTGTTACTGAACAGCTACTGTAACAAAAAACGCCTGGCAAACCGCTCTGAAGTGCCGTTTTTCAGAGCGGTTTGCGTTTTTCCTATACTTAACATTGAGGCAGAAACGCATCCGCAATCCAAAATCTGCTGCAGCCCGGGAGTATGCGTTTCTGCAAAACGCCTCCCGCTCTGGTGTGCACCACCCCATTGAAATGCATTACCCTAGCAGATCCGCACCCGCAAGCAGATCGCAAACCGCAGCGGAAACGCTCCGGTGTGCACTAGGCCTATATGTAGATACCTATGCCCACAGCACTATAAGCGCCTTTTAACAAGAATTATGCTAATCACCACATATAGATACCTTTGTCCACAGCGCCACAAGCACTCTAACACAAATTCATGCCCCCATTCTCCCTATACGCTTCATCATGCCAATCACCACATATAGATGGTTATTCCCACAGCGCTTTTAGCGCTTCTTTAACACATCCTATACTCTTCATTATGCCTGTCACCACATATAGATGGTTATTCCCACAGCGCTATTAGCGCTTCTTTATCGCATTCTATGCCTCCATTCCATCCATAGCCTACAATATTTTGCCCCTCTTTTACCATATGATAACCCTTCAGCGTTTACAGCGCTTTGCAATACAGTTTGTGCTCCTACCTTTTTACATTAGTGTTTTATATTATATTACAATGCCTACAGTGCCACTTATAGCATTTGCATGTTACAGCACCCTATAGTATACTCTATGCGATTCCCCTCACCTTACACTACACCCCAGTATCAGTGAGGGTGGCTGGTTTAGCTCTCAAAACTGGCACATCCGTGCGTACTGGTGCAAGTACAATTACTTTGATACAGTTATAGTCATAAAGAAAGAACTTAGCATCTTAGCGAATATACTTTAACCACTTCCGGATACCGGGTGGTTTGGCTGATCTGTGCTGCGGGGGCTCTTCAGCCCGCAGCACAGATCAGAAATCAGACAGGGCGATCAGACCTCCCCCCTTTTTTTCCCCACTAGGGGGATGTCCTGCTGGGGGGGTCTGATCGCCGCCGCGCTGCTGTGCCTAGCGGGGGGGGGGGGCTCCTCAAAGCCCCTCTCCGCAGCACTAGTCCTCCCTCTGCCTCCTTCCTTCCCTCTCCCGTCCCCTGTGTGCGGCGCAGGACGGAAAGCCGTCCTGCGCCGGATAGGATAGGCTTTGGCCTATCAGATGCCGGCGATCCCCGGCCAATCAGAGGCCGGGGATCGCCGATCTCCTCTACGGCGCTGCTGCTGCGCAGCGCCGTATATATGTAAACACCGGGGAAGATCTTCCCCGCGTGTTTACATTTACCCTGTGAGCTGCGATCGGCGGCTCGCAGGGTGTTCACGGAGACACCCTCCGTGAACTGACATGGAACCCACTTCAGGATTCAGGGGCGTAGTTAAGCGTACGCAGAATCCTGAAGTGGTTAAAGGTACAGCGATATAAATGTTTTTAAGTTTAAACAGCACAATGTTTTTACATAGGAAACCGCATCTGATGATTTGTGACACAATAGATCCGTCACTCATTGAGATATACATGACATACATATGACACATGACATACATATACACAGACTGCTATTATGCACTTTACAACTATTTATTTGATCAATTACTGGTATTATATTATTATATATTAATTCAATTAATGTTTTATAATTTTTAAGTAGTACATTGTGCTTTTGATTGTATTTTGTATTTTTAAATGTTGTTATGTGTTTATATGTATGAAGCACTGAGCGCCTCTCTTTGATATCAGTAGGCACTTTTATTTGGCCTGAGGAAGTGGGCATAGTCCCACGAAACGCGTTGCCTGTGCTTAATATCCTAATAAACTTCCTTACCTAAAGTGAGTTTGCCGTCTATGAGGTTAGCCACCTCAATCCTTTTCATTTAATTGATTTTAAAGTGTTTTTTATACATTGGGCGCCTCTTAACCTTCTACCAAGTTCATCCTATGGTTCAAGAACTGTTTCTGGAGGGGAATGCCATCTTTCAAGATGATAATGTCCCACTCCATACAGCTAGTATTGTTAAAGAATGGCACGAGGAACATTCCAATGAAGTTGAACATCTCATCTGGACACCATAATCCCCAGACCTCAACATTGAGCATTTTTGGTTGTTATTAGAGATTTAAAGTGAACCGAGCACTATTTTAACACTTGACCTGCACTAATTCTTCCCCTTCATATCAGTTAACTACTCCAATTCTTTTTTTCCCTGTTAGTGTTTACAGAGAAAAAAGTTATAAATCACTTTCCCTCCTCCGCCCGCAAGACCCCTCCGCAAAGTCTCGCCGGCCGGCTGCACGCAGAGATTCCTGGGATGCCAGGAATGCATTGCACAGAATTCTGGGTAGAGTAGTTCTTTGTTAATCTGCTTGTTATCGTGCGAGAGAGCATCCCCAGGGACACGTGCACATTCCAGGAAGAGCAGCCGGCCGGTCAGCTGTGACAAAGATCATGGGAGCAGATAGCCCACACAAGATTTATTGCTAGAGGAGGAGTAATGTACACAACTCATTTTACTTCTCGAACAGAGGGAAACCTTGCAGGTCTTTCTGGCACTTATTATGCTCAAGGTGTCAGAGCAATGTGAAATAGAGCAAAGAATTGATGAAACTAGTAGCCCGATTGAGACTAATGGGCTTGTAGCTATAAACCATAGCACTGTCCAGTCCTGCAAGTGTGTTCCCTGTCTAAAGTTGGCAAACAAAATTAGGATTATAAATCACAGGACATTGTCTCACAGCTCTGCCTTTGCGAGAAGTATTGAATCTGCTCTGTCTTTGTAATTCAAGTTCAGGTCACCTTACTTAGCATGCAGGTGGCCACAAATATGTCTAGAAGCCATTATCTTTAAAATGTTTGTTTTTTATTAAAGTTTATATAAACTGTGCTCCTGATGGTCACAGTTTTACTGCTTTCCTTTTGTCACAAACTATGGCTAAAAATGGAAGTGCAGCTGGTTAAAAGCAACTGAGCTTGTGTAGTCCTTTGTCCCTGTGATGGTCGCCTTCCTGCCTGCAACCTGCCACACTTCAAAAGACCCATGTCTGAACCTCACTCCTGGCTGCAATGCATGTTGAAGCTTTATGCCATAATGCATGCTGGGAGCTATAGTTTGTAGATGTCCGTGCATCTCCTGCGGGGGAGATGTATGCACTACATCTCTGAGCATGTTTTGTTTTGTGGCCGTGAGCAAGCTTCAGACATGGGTCCTTTGAAGTGCGGACAAGATGGCGACCATCAAAGGGCTACACGAGCAGCCCTCTGTTTGTAGCCAATTGTTCTCCGCTGCCCTAAACCACCTTCTGACATCTTTAGCTGCAGCACTTGGCGCTAGTCTACTTTAGGGGACCCAACGCAAATCCCCATAGACACTTTCAGCTGTGCTGCAAAACGGAACAAATGTCTGCTTTCACCTTGTTTAAACCCCCTCAAGCCTTATATCCATGGATAGGTAAGCATGTCCTGTAACGAATTTTGAGGTTTTCGGTAAAAAAAAACGTTTAAATTGGCCATGTAGGAGCTGCCGAACGGCCTAAATCTCGGGTCCGTCGGCCATGTTAGTTCTGCTGTGCAGGTCATTTCTTCCTCCTCATAGGAGGGTTTGTTAGCAGCCAACAAAAGCTAGGACGCCCCCACCTAACAACAATCCCTCCAATGAGGAGGAAGTAACAACCTGCAGAGAAGAACAAAGATGGCCGACGGACCCGAAATTGCGGCCGTTCAGCGGCTCCTATACAGTCAGTTAAAAGGTTTTGTTTTACCGAAAACCGCAAAATTCGTTAGAGGGCATGATTAGCTACCCGGGGATATAAGGCTTGTGGGGTTTTAAACAAGCAAACGGAAGACATTTGTTCCGTTTTGCAGCACAGCTGAAAGTGTCTATGGGGATTTGCGTTGGGTCCCCTAAAGTAGACTAGCGCCCAGCACTTTACAGAGTACATAGTATTGATTGTCCTCAGAGGAGCTAACAATTTATTTCTTGCGATAGTCATAGTGTAATGTTCTAGCATATTATTATTATTATTATTATGTATTTATAAAGCATTGGTATCTTCTGCATCACTTTACAGAGTACATAGTCATGTCACTGACTGTCCTCAGAGGAGCTCACAATCTAATCCTACCATAGTCATAGTCTAATGTCCTACCATATTATTATGTATTTATATAGCACTGACATCTTCTGCAGCACTTTACAGAGTACATTGTCATGTCACTGACTATCCTCAAAAGGAGCTCACAATATAATCCTACTATAGTCATAGTCTAATGTCCTCCCATATTATTATTAGAATGTATTTATATAGCACTGACATCTGCTGCAGCACTTTACAGAATACATAGTCATGTCATGGACTGTCCTCACACAAGCTCACAATGTATGTCCTGTCATAGCGTAATGTTGGGCAGCATGGTGGCGTAGTGGTTAGCGCTCTTGCCTTGCAGCACTGGGTCCCCGGTTTGAATCCCAGCCAGGGCACTATCTGCAAGGAGATTGTATGTTCTGCCCGTGTCTGCGTGGGTTTCCTCCGGGCACTCCAGTTTCCTCCCACATCCCAACAACATACAGATAAGTTAATTGGCTTCCCCCTAAAAATTGGCCATAGACTACAATAAATACACTACACGATATAGACATACTACTATGGTAGGGATTCGGTTGTGAGCTGCTCTGAGAGACAGTTAGTGACAAGACTATATTCTCTGTACAGCGCTGCGTAAGATGTCGGCGCTATATAAATACTAAATAATAATATTAAAAATGTATGTCCTGTCATAGCCTAATGTTCTATCATATTATTATTATGTATTTATAGCACTGACCTCTTCAGCTGCAGTACCTTATAGAATACATAGTTATGTCACTGACTGTCCTCAGAGGATCTGAGAATTTAATCCTAGCATAGTCTAATATCCTACTATATTATGAGCTGTCCTCAGAGGAGCTCACAAGCTAATCCCAACCATAGTCATAGTCTAATGTCCTCCATTATTATTATTATTATTATGTATTTATACAGCACTGACATCTTCTGCAGCATTTTACAGAGTACAAAGTTCTACCATATTATTGTGTATTTATATAGCACTGACAGTTTGCAGCACTAAGACTTGCCGGGGGTCCTTCACGCGCATACTTTTTTCTTCTTCCTGTCTCTGCATTCCATCTTCCTGTCCTTGCGTTCCCCCCCCCCCCCCCCCTGGGCGCTGTTACAGGGAGATGGAACTCAAGGACAGGAAGTAGGAAGAAGTATGTAGTACACCCCAGCACCCCTAATTCTGGGAACACACATTTAGTTACTGCGAAAGAATCTTTCCGATCGATGCCTTAGATTGTTAAAATTCCGTCATGTCAGATTCTCCGCTCGATTGTTTTTCTCTCGTTTTCTCATCGAAGTGAATGTTAAGAAAAACGGATGGAAGATAAGAGAATCGAGCAGAGAATCGATCGAGCAGAGAATCGATCGCGCAGAGAATCGACCGCAAGAAACGTATTGTGTGTCCCCAGCATAAAGTCCAAATGCAATCACCAGAGAGGGGGGTGCTAGAGTCAACAAGACTATAAAGAAGCATTTCCCCTGTAGCAGTCCAAGTACCATAGCTACCCACAAAATATCAGATGGATTACAATAGCTGACCTGTAAATGGTGGCTCACCACCTCCCCCTATTCTGTGACAGGACCAGGACATACACACAGGGGAATTTCTGTGTTTCTGTGGGGATTGCTGCTGTTTACTTTACACATACCTCAGCTAATGAATCTTCACACTTGGGGGAAGGACAGGCTTCTGTGCAAGAACTGGTTGTGTTTACCCAATTAATCCTTTCTTTGTAGTGTGAGATAAGATGGCATCACATTGCCATGGATACTCTCCCCCCTCCTGCTCAGCCACGAGATTACAGGCACATAATGAGGATCATGGGAGGAATCAGGGAAGCATCAGATGTCGCTACCCTGCTTCTAGGAAAAAACATGGCAGCCCCCTGCTCTGCTGCTGAACATAGTAATAAATGCAGTAACAAGAGAAAAGTGACAGTCCATTGCTCTGAACTTTCAATCATTAATATTTGGAAATACACTATCCTTTTACACTTACTTTTTTAAAATACATTTTATATGTGCTCAGTTCCCTTTAACCTCCTTGGCGGTATGAAAAATACCGCCAGGAGGGAGCGCAGCAGTTTTTTTAAAAAAATTTTTTTTTTAATCATGTAGCGAGCCGAGGGCTCGTTACATGATAGCCGCTGCTGAGCGGCAATCCCCCCGCCCGCTTCGATCGCCTTCGGCGATCTCCGATCAGGAAATCCCGTTCATAGAACGGGATTTCCTGGAGGGCTTCCCCCACTGATTGGCCAGGCAGCGCTGGGGTCTGGGGGGGGGGGGCGCGCGCCGCAGCAAATAGCGGCGATCGGGCGGGGGCCGGCGGCGATCAGAGTGCTGGCGCAGCTAGCAAAGTGCTAGCTGCGTCCAGCAAAAAAAAAATTATGAAAATCGGCCCAGCAGGGCCTGAGCGGCACCCTCCGGCGGCTTACCCCGTGTCCAGCAGAAGTCGATTTCCGCCGCCCTCATCTCTAAAAAGAACTGGAGGGTGTTTTAACTGTAGAATGGGCTAAAATAGCTTTGGAAACAATTCACAATTTGTATGAATCAATACCTCGGAGAATTGAGGCTGTAATTGCCGCAAAAGGTGGACCTACACCATATTAAAATATATTTTGTTGATTTTCAAGGTGTTTCCATTAATTTGTCCAATTCGTTTATGCCTTCAACTAAATTAAGAAAGAAACACACATGAATATCCTATTCCTAACTGGTTTCTGTACTTATATTTGGTCTGCGTTCGCTGTTTGATGTTGTGGAGCTGCGTTATAAGGTCCTAAAGCGCAGCTTGCCGCGCTTTGGTGGTGGGCCTGTGGGACGTTCACTGTGTGTGGCGTTGGATTCGCTGTGGTGCATTGCCTCTGGACGCGCATGATGGCGGGTACAGAGAGGCATGCTTTTCATTGCCCGTGTGGTTAGCAGTACCTACTGTATGTGAGAATGGAACGGCATTAATGTGCGTTGCCATTTTTGTTTGCGTTGCGTTGTGATGCTGAGTCCCGTGTAGCATGGAGTTTTTTCTGCTTAGCTGCTGCGTTGGTCCATTGTCTGTGCAGGCCTTATGACGTCCACCAATGCTACCCAGGAAGTCGGGGCTCCACTGAGGTAGGAAAAAAAACGTGCTGATGGGGAAACCTCTGGCCTTGCTGGATGCCAGCTCCATCCATCCATTCCTACTCCACTGCAGCAGGGACACTTCTGGTTCGGCATCTACATGATGCTAGCCACTAAACCGCAATAAGGGCCGCCACAGCTAGAAGCTGCTGTAACAGCCACATTATCTTGACCAGCCCTGCTGAATCCTGCCCAGGCGTCTAGACCCATCACAGAAATTAACACTCCTGCACCTTTTAAACTGGAACACCGTGGCCAGCACTGCCAGATGACAGCAATCGGGATTTTCAGCAGCGTCAGCCCTCACCACAGGTCTCTTTCATGAAGAACTGGGTCATCACCGCTGAACCTTCGCCTCCCTCTGTAAACCTTCCCCCCCCCCCCCAATCGATGTCTTCTGAGGCCTGGAACCCACTACAAAACGCTATTGCTCATTGAATTTGCTAGCGTTCTGTATGAGCAGTTTGTAAGCTATTTCATGAGCATTTTCGGTAGCGATTTTAAAAAGTGTAATCAATTTGCCAGCGGTTGCATAGCGATTAGCGGTTTAAATTCTGATTGGTCCTTTCAATTAATTTTAATTTTGTTACAGTGTGCAGTAATGTAAAAACACTAGCAACATCGCTCTGTGTAAGTTTTGACGAGTGATTATGCCAGCGTTTATATACTTCACATTTTGAATCGCTACCTAAACGCTCACAAAATCACTGTAGTGGGTTCCAGCCCTGAGGGATAACCGATAATGCAAAGTGTGATTGGTGGCGCTGTAGTATGGCAGCCTCTGCTCTTGGCTTTCGGACATTATCCTCTCCCCCCCATCTTTCCAGAACCTATAAGAGCCAAAACCAATTCCGGGTACAACCCCTATTTGGCAAAATAAATTCTGATTCTGAACGCTCTAGGAATATATAAACTTCAAGAAAATGCTGATTAACCTAGGATGCTGACAACTTGTCAGCAAAACCGCCACCCCCAGGAGTTCCACTAAATGAGGTCCTGAGTATATTATTTTCCCCTAGGAAAATATTTGGAAATAATAAAAATGATAAATATAAATGAAAATATATTTGAAAAATTCGATCTGTCCCGAACAGCATGTCTGTACAACAGTTATCTTAGACATATGAATTGTAACCCAAAATGAAGGGATAAGAAAGGCAGCAAACTGCTGCTACTATATGCATATACTGTACAACTCGCATGGAGTAGCCTTTTACATTATATTGTTTTAGACATTTTTTCTATACATTATATGTTTTATACATATTTATTCACTTTATCCTTATGCATTTAAGATATCATACATAAATGTTTGACTATAGGCACCTGACAGCATATATTCACAGCTTTGTATATCTATAGTATTTGCTTTTATTATGGGAACCAGACAGCATGCATGTACAGCCTTCATGATCCTTCTACATGAGAAATTATAATTTAATAATTGAATATGAACGCTCCAATTAGGGGTTGATTTATGAGTGCAATCCAGTGTTTATCTATTATGACATGAATTTCATGTACAAACTTCTATCCATTTGCATATTTGAACAAGTGATTACAAAAACCTCCTCAGATTTCATATGCATAACACTGCATTTTAGGGTCATCACAGGAAGGTTTTTGCCCAGGCAATGAGAATTCTGATAATAAACCTGTTTTTCTATGGTGATTCTGAGCAGTGAATTTTGCATTCTAATTATATTTTAATTATGACCTGTAGGATTGGCCAGTGCTCCAATAAGTATCCTCCACCTCCCAAAACCCCTTATCTTGTAAACCTCATTTGATAAAACGTTACCTGCAGGTTATAAATCTGCCCTCAGATTCTCTGTAGGCCAATCCAGAAATAAATGGCAAAAGGTTATTAATAAATTGTGTTGATCATGATTAGGCAACCTGAGACATCCTCTTGCTCTGCAGGGAGTAGAAACGCCCATTTTTTAGGGAAAGATAGCCCTTTCAGTACAGATCACAAAAAAAGGTCAGGCCCAGCAGCGGTCATTGTATCTTCCAAATTCCATCAACTAAGATAGTCACACACACATGTCCTCAGGAAGATCGGACACATGGGCCTGCACACTCTTTGTTCTCAACGACTCTGACCTCATGGCATATATCTGAAACTGAACTATTTTCATTTATCCCAAAAGACTGCATTCAGCTAAGTATCCCTTCTCATTTGATCCCATTTATTTTATCCTGTGTGTTTGTGTTCATTTGTTTATGTAAATTTGTGTAGTGCATTTTATTAAAACGTTTAAAAATAGTTTTAATGGTTATTGCCTGTTCCTGAGCATCCACAAACGCACTTGCTCCTCCAAACGGTACCTAGCGTTCTATAGTATTTTGCATTGACAATCCATACGCTTGAATCGGGCACAGATACAGTGCTGCCCATAATTATATGCCCATTAGTTATATGCAGATGATAAATTACAACAAGTACTCCAACCAGGCTGTAGGTTCGCCTATAAAAAGGCCCCATCTTTGGGATCCACCCTCTCTCCTAGTCTCTTCCAGTCCTCTACTGCCCCGGTGCGGCCCACATGGCTGTCTACTGTTGGGTCGTACAGGTGTGGTTTCACCACCTGTAATTTTTGTACCTACCATCGTTCTTCACGCACTGTCTCATCCGTTGCTAACCAGAGGAATTTTCCTTTACGACAGTTCATTAACTGCAATACGAAATCTGTCATCTACGTGGTCACATGTACAATTTGCAACCTGCAATATGTCGGTTGCACTACTCGCTGTTTAAGGCAAAGAATTTCTGAGCATTTTAATGGGGCCTCTTGGAAGACGGATAATATTAGCAATGTGGCGAGACACTTCAGGGAGAAACATGATGGTATTATGAGGGGTTTTACCTTTCAAGGGATTGAAAAGGTTACACTTTCGTTTAGACGAGGTGACGCACACAAAAAACTACGAATAAGAGAGGCTTTTTGGATTCTACAGATGGGCACTAGGGAACCTAAGGGCTTAAACGCCAGGTGGGATATTAATTTTATATACTGATATCGTTTTAACTGTTTTGGTGATTTTGTACTTTTGTACTTTTGTACCCTTTTATTCGTGTCATTGTATTTTTGTCATCCTGTTATTTTATGTATAGTTGCATGGTGGACATATTTTACCAGACCTCAGGTCTGTGCCTTTAAATTTGAGTTAAGGCTTTTCTCCTATGGCTGTAGGAGTATACGCCCTTAGGGGCAGGTCTTGATAGTATATATGCTCCACCAAGATGTCAGTGTGCTTAGGCTATGAGTAAGGATCTTATCCGAAACATGTCAGCCAATTTTCTGTATTTGCGAGTTGGATTGAAATAAAAACCCTTGGATCATACCAGCGAGTGTGCGGACATCTTCTCTGTGTTCCTGTACAAGAGGTATTATTGTGGAAAAAAAAAAAAACATTTCTCAGCTTTTATTTACATTTGAGCAAAAGTGTCCAGTCCAAAATTATTCATACCCTTCTCAATAATCAATAGAAAAGCCTTTGTTGGTTATTACAGCAATCAATCGCTTACTATAATTGCAGACCAGCTTTTTGCACTTTTCCACGGGTATTTTTGCCCATTCATCTTTAGCAATAAGCTCCAAATCTTTCAGGTTGGAGGGTCTTCTTGCCATCACCCTGATCTTTAGCTCCCTGCACGGATTCTCAATTGGATTGAAGTCAGGACTCTGGCTGGGCCACTCCAAAACGTTAATGTTGTTGTCTGCTAACCATTTCTTCACCACTTTTGCTGAGTGTTTTGTGTCATCATCATGCTGAAATGTCCACTGGTGCCCAAGGCCAAGTTTTTATACAGACTATAGTGGTCTGCTAATTCCTGGAGCGATGTTGCTGTGCAGCTAGCTGGACTATGCAACTATAGTGACTTTCTTGCACTTTGCTAACTTGCTTTGCTGCTTATGCGCACATAGATGTCTGCTATAGGATGCCTGAATCAAGGAGCTCAATGGAACCCTTAAAGAGAGTCTGAAGCGAGAATAGATCTCGCTTCAGACCTCATAGCTAGCAGGGGCATGCGTGCCCCTGCTAAAACGCCGCTATAGCGCGGCTTAACGGGGGTCGCTGTCCCCCCATACCCCCTCCGTGCAGCGGGGGAGCGCTTCCTGGTTGGGGCAGGGCTAACCGCCGCACCCCTGCCCCATGCGCGTCTGTCAGACGCGTATCTCCGCCTTTCCCCTGCCCCTCTCAGTCTTCCTTCACTGAGAGGGGCGGGGGAGAGGCGGCGATGCGCGTCTGATAGACGCGACTGGAGGCAGGGCTGCAGCCGTTAGCCCTGCCTCCAGGAAGAAGAATACGAGCGACCATTTTCCGAGCAACTTTTGCGGGGGGTGGGTTGGGGGTGAAGGGATAGCGGCGTTTTAGTCTCGCTTCAGTGTCTCTTTAACAACTGCTTGAACAGTGGCCCTGTGCAATAGCATAACTAATTTGATTAGGTGGAGTGGGGTTGTTTGATCAGCGTGCTGTGTGTGAGTAATGCGCAACAGCGCTGTTGTCTTTTAATGCTGTGTTGCGCTGCACACCTTTTAGCTTTACATAATACCAATAAATGACTTTTCTATTTTTTGATTGACCTTTGTCACGTGATTGTTTTAAACAATAGTGTGGGTCAGGTTAATTGTACCTAGCAATCATTGAACTGGTCTTGGTCCCTATTCCCCCCCCCCCCCCCCCACCTAGACTGCCAGATGAGAATCCTCATGTATTGCTCTTTTTACATGGTGCTTCTTTTTTTATGCCAAATGAAGTAAACATCATTGTGACAAAACAGTTCAATTTTTGTTTCATCTGACCATAACACAGAAGACCAGAAGTTGTCTTCTTTGTCCAGATGAGCATTTGTAAAGGCAAAGCGAGATTGTGTGCCTTATCTGGAGGAGTGGCATCCTCCTAGGTCTGCATCCTTGGAACCCAGCAGTGTGCACTGCCTGGATTGTCTGCCCTGAGACATTGCCACCAGCAGAGCCCAGATTCACCAGGATGGCCTTGGTGATGATCCTTGGATTCTATTTCACCTCTTTCACTATCCTCCAGGCCAGCACATGAGTCAATTTTGGCTTCCGACCACGTCCTCTGAGATGTCACAGTGCAAAAAATCTTGTATTTAATAATACTTTGCACTGTAGCCACTGGAACTTGAAAACATTTGGAAATGGCCTTGAAGCCCTTTCCTGACTTGTGAGCAGCCACAATGCGCAGCCACAGGCCCTCACTGAGCTCCTTTGTCTTAGCCATGACTGTCCACAAACCAACTGCAGAGAGCTGCTGTTTTTCAACTGTTGAGTTGATTAAAACAGCTGTTCCCAAATAATCAGGGTAATTAGGATGTTTTAGAACAGCTTGGACTATTTGGAATGGTATAGAACTTTGGATTTTCACACAGACTGTGAAAGTTTGTGAAGGGTATGAATAATTTCAAATCTAGATTTGCCTTTGTGTTTTGCGCGCACAAAGTGCTGCGATTCGCGCGATCGCAGACTTTTGCGTGCGCAATTTGCCGCAAATTGCGCGTGCAAAAGTCCACGATCGCGCAAATCGCGGCACTTTGCGCGCTAAAGTCCGCAAACGGCACTTCGCTTGCTAACTGTTTAGCACACCCGTGCTAAACAGTTAGCACTGCTTTGTGAATCAAGCCCAAAGACTTAAAAAAGCAAGAATATAGTTTGCCAAAATTTACTTGAGTAAGCCAAAATCCTTCTGGGAAAACATCTTATGGACAGATGAGATCATGATAGAGCTTTTTGCTAATGCACATAATTCTACTGTTTACCGAAAACAGAATGAGGCCTACAAAGAAAATAACAGTACATACAGTAAAATATGGAGAGGTGCAATGATGTTTTGGGGTTGGTTTCCCGTTTCTGGCACTGGGTGCCTTGAATGTGTGCAAAGCATCCTGAAATCTGAGGATTACCAAAGGATTTTGGGTTGCACTGTAGAGGCCAGTGTCAGAACGCTGGGTTTGCGTCCGATATCTTGGGTCTTCAAGCAGGACAATGACCCCAAACACACATCATAAAGCACCAAGAAATGGAGAACAACGAAGCGCTATAGTGTTCTGAAGTGGCCAGCAATGAGTCTAGATCTAAATCCCATTGAAAACCTGTGGAGAGATCTTAAAATTGCTGTTGGAAAAAAAGTTGCCCTTCCAATAAGAGAGACCTGGAGCAGTTTGCAAAGGAAGAGTGGTCCTAGATTTGGGGTAAGAGGTGTAAGAAGCTTATTGATGGTTATAGGAAGCAGTATTTTTTCCAAAGGGTGTGTTATCAAA
Organism: Hyperolius riggenbachi; assembly: GCF_040937935.1. Lineage (NCBI taxonomy): Eukaryota > Metazoa > Chordata > Amphibia > Anura > Hyperoliidae > Hyperolius > Hyperolius riggenbachi. Next base: position 180,163,722 of record NC_090651.1, on the reverse strand, counting down.
TATTAACCACTTAAGGACTGCAGTCATAAAACCCCTTAACCACTTGCTGACCGCCTACTTCATATTGGCGGCGGCAAAGTGGCAGCCCCAGGACCACGTAACGCAGATTGGCGTCAGGTCCTGGGGCACTCTCTGGCCGGGGATCGCGCGCTGGGATGCGCGCGCATTCCACCGGCAATAGGCTCCGCCCACCCGCGACGTCAACCCGCTGGCCAATCGGAAGCGCCGGCGGGTTGTTAACCCGACGATCCCCGGATAGGAAGCGTATAATACGCTTTGTAATGTTTACAAAGTGTATTATACAGGCTGCCTCCTGCCCTGGTGGTCCCAGTGTCCGAAGGGTCCACCAGGGCAGGCTGCAGCCACCCTAGTCTGCACCCAAACACACTGATCTGCCCCCCCCTGCCCCCTGATCGCCCACAGTACCCCTCAGACCCCCCCCTGCCCACCCCCCAGACCACCATTTGCACACAATCACCCCCCTAATCACCCATCAATCACTCCCTGTCACTATCTGTCAACGCTATTTTTTTTTTAGTCCCTAAACTGCCCCCTGCTCCCTCCTGATCACCCCCCCACCCCTCAGATTCTCCCCAGACCCCCCCAGACCCTCCCCCCCCCTGTGTACTGTATGCATCTATCCCCCCTGATCACCTGTCAATCACCCGTCAATCACCCATCAATCACCCGTCAATCACCCCCTGTCACTGCCACCCATCAATCAGCCCCTAACCTGCCCCTTGCGGGCAATCTGATCACCCACCCACACCAATAGATCGCCCGCAGATCCGACATCAGATCACCTCCCAAATCCATCGTTTACATCTATTCTCTCCTCTAAACACCCACTAATTACCCATCAATCACCCATCAATCACCCCCTATCACCACCTGTCACTGTTACCCATCAGATTAGACCCTTGCGGGCACCCAATCGCCCGCCCACACGCTCAGATTGCCCTCAACCCCCCCCCCCCCCCTTATCGATTCGCCAGTGCATTATTTACATCCGTTCTTCCCTGTAATAACCCACTGATCACCTGTCAATCACCCCCTGTCACTGCCACCCATCAATCACCCCCTGTCACTGCCACCCATCAATCAGCCCCTAACCTGCCCCTTGCGGGCAATCTGATCACCCACCCACACCAATAGATCGCCCGCAGATCCGACATCAGATCACCTCCCAAGCGCAGTGTTTACATCTCTTCTCTCCTCTAAACACCCACTAATTACCCATCAATCACCCCCTATCACCACCTGTCACTGTTACCCATCAGATTAGACCCTAATCTGCCCCTTGCGGGCACCCAATCACCCGCCCACACCTCAGAACGCCCTCAGACCCCAGCCCTGATCACCTCGCTAGTGCATTGCTTGCATCTATTTCCCCCCTCTAATCACACCTTGAGACACCCATAAATCACCTCCTGTCACCCCCTAGCACACCTACCCATCAGATCAGGCCCTAATTTGCCCCGTGTGGGCCCTGATCACTCGGCCAAACCCTCAGATCCCCCTCAGACCCCCTTCCGATCACCTCCCCAGTGCATTGATTGCATCTATTTTCCCCTCTAACCGCCCCCTGAGACACCCATCAATCACCTCCTGTCACCCCCCTAGCACTCCTATCCATCAGATCAGGCCCAATTCATCCTGTCATCTAAGAGGCCACCCTGCTTATGACCGTTTCCACAAAATTTGCCCCCTCATAGACCACCTGTCATCAAAATTTGCAGATGCTTATACCCCTGAACAGTCATTTTGAGAAATTTGGTTTCCAGACTACTCACATTTTTTGGCCCGTAAAATGCCAGGGCAGTATAGGAACCCCACAAGTGACCCCATTTTAGAAAGAAGACACCCCAAGGTATTCTGTTAGGTGTATGATGAGTTCATAGAAGATTTTATTTTTTGTCAAAAGTTAGCGGAAATTGGATTTTTATTGTTTTTTTCACAAAGTGTCATTTTTCACTAACTTGTGACAAAAAATAAAATCTTCTATGAACTCACCATACCCCTAACGGAATACCTTGGGGTGTCGTCTTTCTAAAATGGGGTCACTTGTGGGGTTCCTATACTGCCCTGGCATTTTAGGGGCCCTAAACCGTAGGGAGTAGTCTAGAAAACAAATGCCTCAAAATGACCTGTGAATAGGACGTTGGGCCCCTTAGCGCACCTAGGCTGCAAAAAAGTGTCACACATGTAGTATCGCCATACTCAGGAGAAGTAGTATAATGTGTTTTGTGGTGTATTTTTACACATACCCATGCTGGGTGGGAGAAATCTCTCTGTAAATGGAAAATTGTGTGTAAAAAAAATCAAAAATGTGTCATTTACAGAGATATTTCTCCCACCCAGCATGGTTATATGTAAAAATACACCACAAAACACATTATACTACTTCTTCTGAGTACGGCGATACCACATGTGTGACACTTTTTTGCAGCCTAACTGTGCTAAGGGGCCCAAAGTCCAATGAGTACCTTTAGGATTTCACAGGTCATTTTGAGAAATTTCGTTTCAAGACTGCTCCTCACGGTTTAGGGCCCCTAAAATGCCAGGACAGTATAGGAATCCCACAAATTACCCCATTTTAGAAAGAAGACACCCCAAGGTATTCCATTAGGAGGATGGTGAGTTCATAGAAGATTTTATTTTTTGTCACAAGTTAGCGGAAATTGATATGTATTGTTTTTTTTTTCACAAAGTGTCATTTTCCGCTAACTTGTGACAAAAAAAAATCTTCTATGAACTCACCATACCCCTAACGGAATACCTTGGGGTGTCTTCTTTCTAAAATGGGGTCACTTGTGAGGTTCCTATACTGCCCTGGCATTTTAGGGGCCCTAAACCGTGAGGAGTAGTCTAGAATCCAAATGCCTCAAAATGACCTGTGAATAGGACGTTAGGCCCCTTAGCGCACCTAGGTTGCAAAAAAGTGTCACACATGTGGTATCGCCGTACTCAGAAGAAGTAGTATAATGTGTTTTGAGGTGTATTTTTAGACATACCCATGCTGGGTGGGAGAAATCTCTCTGTAAATGGACAATTGTGTGTAAAAAAAATCAAATAATTGTCATTTACAGAGATATTTCTCCCACCTAGCATCTGTATGTGTAAAAATACACCCCAAAACACATTATACTACTTCTCCTGAGTACGGCGGTACCACATGTGTGGCACTTTTTTGCACCCTAAGTGCGCTAAGGGGCCCAAAGTCCAATGAGTACCTTTAGGATTTCACAGGTCATTTTGCGACATTTGGTTTCAAGACTACTCCTCACGGTTTAGGGCCCCTAAAATGCCAGGGCAGTATAGGAACCCCACAAATGACCCCATTTTAGAAAGAAGACACCCCAAGGTATTCCGTTAGGAGTATGGTGAGTTCATAGAAGATTTTATTTTTGTCACAAGTTAGCAGAAAATGACACTTTGTGAAAAAAAACAATTCAAATCAATTTCCGCTAACTTGTGACAAAAAAAAAAAATCTTCTATGAACTCACCATCCTCCTAATGGAATACCTTGGGGTGTCTTCTTTCTAAAATGGGGTAATTTGTGGGATTCCTATACTGTCCTGGCATTTTAGGGGCCCTAAACCGTGAGGAGCAGTCTTGAAACGAAATTTCTCAAAATGACCTGTGAAATCCTAAAGGTACTCATTGGACTTTGGGCCCCTTAGCGCAGTTAGGGTGCAAAAAAGTGCCACACATGTGGTATCGCCGTACTCAGGAGAAGTAGTATAATGTGTTTTGGGGTGTATTTTTCCACATACCCATGCTGAGTGGGAGAAATATCTCTATAAATTGACAATTGTGTGTAAAAAAAATAAAACAATTGTCATTTACGGAGATATTTCTCCCACCCAGCATGGGTATGTGTAAAAATACACCCCAAAACACATTATACTACTTCTCCTGAGTACGGCAATACCACATGTGTGGCACTTTTTTGCAGCCTAACTGCGCTAAGGGGCCCAAAGTCCAATGAGCATCTTTAGGCTTTACAGGGGTGCTTACAATTAGGCACCCCCCAAAATGCCAGGACAGTGAACACACCCCACAAATGACCCCATTTTGGAAAGTAGACACTTCAAGGTATTCAGAGAGTAGCATAGTGAGTCCGTGGCAGATTTCATTTTTTTTTGTCGCAAGTTAGAAGAAATGGAAACTTTTTTTTTTTTTTTGTTACAAAGTGTCATTTTCCGCTAACTTGTGACAAAAAATAAAATCTTCTATGAACTCACCATGCCTCTCACTGAATACTTTGGGAGGTCTTCTTTCCAAAATGGAGTCATTTGGGGGGGATTTGTACTATCCTGGAATTTTAGCCCCTCATGAAACCTGACAGGTGCGCAGAAAAGTCAGAGATGCTTGAAAATGGGAAAATTCACTTTTGGCACCATAGTTTGTAAACGCTATAACTTTTACCCAATCCAATAAATATACACTGAATGTTTTTTTTTTTATCAAAGACATGTAGCAGAATAACTTTCGCGCTCAAATGTATAGGAAATTTTACTTTATTTGAAAAATGTCAGCACAGAAAGTTAAAAAAGTCATTTTTTTGACAAAATTCATGTCTTTTTTGATGAATATACCGTATTTTTCGGAATATAAGACGCACTTTTTCTCCCCCAAAAGAGGGGGGGAAAAGTCAGTGCGTCTTATATTCCAAAGGATAAAAAAAATTGCCCAAAAATGTCACCTGGTCGATCTCGGCGGCAGCAGCATTGGCAGCCTGTCAGCTTGCAGAGGTGCATGATGCGATCAGCATCGGGCACTGCGGGCAGCCAGTGTGACTGCTGCGTGTGTGGTCCACACTTTCCCCGCAAAGTAGGCGGCAGTGACGGTAGCAGTAGTGAACATACTTCACCTCAACCTTGGAACCCGCGGTGATCAGCAGCTGTTCCGGTATCCTTTGTGTCCCTGGCATCCGCTCCCCCTGCGAAGTAATTACCGGTAAGTGGTGGCAGCAGCTGCGGGCATCCCTCACCTCATCCTCGGAGCCCGCGAGATCAGCCGCACGTCTCTCTCTCTCTTTCCCTCAAGTGCCGGTACTTCCTGGTCGTGTCATTACAGATGCGACCAATGACGCGACCGGCACTTGAGGGAAAGAGAGAGAGAGACGTGCGGCAGATCTCGCGGGCTCCGAGGATGAGGTGAGGGATGCCCGCAGCTGCTGCCACCACTTACCGGTAATTACTTTGCGGAGGGAGCGGACGCCAGGGACACAAAGGATACCGGAACAGCTGCTGATCACCGCGGGCATCAGGTCAGGTAAGTGATAACAACTGTGCCCGGGGAAAGCCACAAAAGGGGACTTGAGGAGGCCACAAGGGGAGACTGGAGGGGAACACCAAGGGGGATGGGGTAGGCCATAAAAGGGACACGGACAGGACACAAGGGGCCACAAGAGGCAGACACAATGGCAACAGGGGGAAGCCACAAAGGGGGCAGGATGGGGCCACAATGGGGGGGGGGGGGGCAGGAGGGCAAACAGAGGAGTATACAAGGGGGACTTGAGGAGGCCACAAGGGTAAACAGGAGGTGGACACCAAGGGGGGCAGGGGTAGGCCAGAAGGGGGCACAGAAGGAGGACACAATGGTGAAAGGAGGAGGCCACAAGGGGGGGGGGGGGGCAAGAGGAGGCCACAAGGGGGGGCAGGAGGTGCACAGCAAGGGGGACAGGAGAAGGATGCCCAAGGGGACAAAATAATTGGGGGGGGAGAACATCTACAAGACACTCTTGGACTATAGATGCACCAGGTTTAATATTTTTTTTTTCCTGCTTTTTGCCCTCTAAACCTAGGTGCGTCTTATAGTCCAGAGCGTCTTATATTCCGAAAAATACGGTAATAAAAAGTAAAACTCGCAGCAGCAATCAAATAGCACCGAAAGAAAGCTGTATTAGTGACAAGAAAAGGAGGTAAAATTCATTTAGGTGGTAGGTTGTATGACTGAGCAATAAACCGTGAAAGCTGCAGTGGTCCGAATGGAAAAAAAGGCTCTGGTCCTTAAGGGGTTTTATGACTGCAGTCCTTAAGTGGTTAAAGCGGACCCCAAACTTTTTTTTAATTCATATTTAGTTGCACCCCTCTGGCACATCCCAAGATAAAAAAAACACTCCTTCAAGCCTATGAGCATTTCAGAGCATGCTTTTCACCCTTCTCTTTTCATAACTAGGATTATACAGGTGGCAGCCATTAGCAATTCCTCCATTGCTGGACACCACCTACTCCACCAGTTTACCGTATTCTGTCCTGGCAATATGAAAGGAAGGGAGGGGTTCCTCTAATAAATGTAAAATATTTTATTTTTGTCATCATGCAGCTGAAAAAGGCTGCTATTTATTATAATTTAGAAAATAGATTTTATTTCTGAAATCTTGTATTTTTAATTTGGGTCCACTTTAAAGAGACACTGAAGCGAAAAAATATATATGATATAATGAATTGGTTGTGTACTATGAATAATTACTAGAAGATTAGCAGCAAAGAAAATATTCTCATATTTTTATTTTCAGGTATATAGTGTTTTTTTCTAACATTGCATCACTCTATAATATGTGCAGATTACACAACACTCAGCATTCAAAATGAGTCTTTCAGAGCAGTCTGTGAAGTAATTAACTCTCCTCTAGCAGAGGAAAAGTAAACAGTTCAATTACAGTTGAGATAATAAAAGTCAGATAACAGCCCTCTCCAGGACCAAGTTAGTTGGAGAGCTTAATAGCTTTTTTGCATAGAGATAACAACTGGAGTTTCTCAACTCTTCCTGTACTGGAAACAATTAGACTGATGTATCTGATCTTAATGTTTTTTTTCTTAGCTGTGCTACACATACAAATCATAATATCATCATTTTTTTCGCTTCAGTGTCTCTAAGGACCAGACACTTTTTTTTTTCATTCAGACCACTGCAGCTTTAACGGTTTATTGCTCGGTCATACAACCTACTATCTAAATGAATTTTACCTCCTTTTCTTGTCACTAATACAGCTTTCTTTTGGTGCTATTTGATTGCTGCTTTGATTTTTAGTCTTTATTATATTCATCAAAAAAGACATGAATTTTGTCAAAAAAATGATTTTTTTTTAACTTTCTGTGCTGACATTTTTCAAATAAAATAAAATTTTTATATACATTTTTGTCCAAATTTATTGTGCTACATGTCTTTGATAAAAAAAAATCCAATAAGTGTATATTTATTGGTTTGGGTAAAAGTTATAGCGTTTACAAACTATGGTGCAAAAAGTGAATTTTCCCATTTTGAAGCATCTTTTCTGAGCACCTGTTTCATGAGGTGCTAGAATTCCAGGATAGTATAAATACCCCCAAAATGACCCCATTTTGGAAAGAAGACATCCCAAAGTATTCACTTAGAGGCATGGTGAGTTCATAGAAGATTTTATTTTTTGTCACAAGTTAGCGGAAAATGACACTTTGTGACAAAAAAAAAATAAAAAAAAGTTTTCATTTCTGCTAACTTGTGACAAAAAAAAAAAAATGAAATCTGCCACGGACTCACCATGCCCCTCTCTGAATACTTTGGGGTGTCTACTTTCCAAAATGGGGTCATTTGTGGAGTGTTTACTGTCCTGGCATTTTGGGGGACCTAGGCTGCAAAAAAAGGGTCACATGTGGTATCGCCGTACTCAGGAGAAATAGTATAATGTGTTTTGGGGTGTATTTTTACACATACCCATGCTGGGTGGGAGAAATATCAGCCCCTCTGTAGTTTAATATTTCTTATGGAGACCGGGGATCTCCAGTGCTGCGTGCATGCTTTGCATAGTATTGCATATAATTTGGTTTGTGCTGCTCATCCCTTGGCTTACATCATTTTTCCCTGTGAGCGTGCATAACCACGCCCACCTCTAGCCCAGTTAAAGAGAGACTGAAGCGAACAAAAATTGCTATTTTTACCTTCTAGTTAGCTTCAGTACTCTCAGTAGATGTAAACCGTCGCATCCCCGCCGCGATTGACATCAGTAGAGGCAGAGCTGCAGCTGAAAGCTCTTCTTCTTAGGGCAGCACAATCCATGACCAAGATGGTCGTGGATGTTTGCCCCGGGATTTGGTTGGTCGGACTATAAACCCCTCGTTTGCAGTGGGGATGCGGCAGTTTAAATCTTCTGAGACTACTGAAGCGGACCAACAGGTAAAAATAGCACATTTTGTTCGCTTCAGAGTCTCTTTAAAGGACTTACGAGGCCAACCTATACAAAAAAAAGTTTAAAAAGTTAAGTACCTGCGTCTCTTTAATAGACACGGAGGACGCCATCCGCGCCCTCCGTGTCGCTCCGCCGGGTCCCCGCCCTTTAATAGCCCCCCCGGCCGGTCACGACCGCAGGCTAAAGTAGCGTGGATCGGGGGGTTGGCTCTAGAGCTGCGCAGCCACACTCGCGGCTGTGCGGACTGCGCAGCCGCGGCCAGCTCCGGCGGCCATGTTGGCAGAGGCAGGAGAGCCCGACTCGGGCTCTGCGGTCGTGACCGGCCGGGGGGGCTATTAAATGGCGGGGACCCGGCGGAGCGACACGGAGGGCGCGGATGGCGTCCTCCGTGTCTATTAAAGAGACGCAGGTACTTAACTTTTTTTTGTATAGGTTGGCCTCGTAAGTCCTTTAAAGCATATAAATGAGCGGAGCTCAGAGTTAAAGGGATACTGTAGGGGGGTCAGGGGAAAATGAGTTGAACTTACCTGGGCTTCTAATGGTCCCCCACAGACTTTCTGTGCCTGCGCAGCCACTCACCGATGCTCCGGCTCCGCCTCCGGTTCACTTCTGGAATTTCAGACTTTAAAGTCTGAAAACCACTGCGCCTGCGTTGCCGTGTCCTCGATCCCACTGATGTCACCAGGAGCGTACTGCACAGGCCCAGTATGGTCTGTACCTGCGCAGTACGCTCCTGGTGACATCAGCTGGATTGAGGACATGGCAACGCAGGCGCAGTGGTTTTCAGACTTTAAAGTCTGAAATTCCAGAAGTGAACCGGAGGTGGAGCCGGAGCATCGGTGAGTGGCTGTGCGGGCATAGAATGTCTGCGGGGGACCATTAGAAGCCCCGGGTAAGTTCAACTCATTTTCCCCCTACCCCCCTACAGTATCCCTTTAAGCTCACCAACTGCGCCAAAGTGTCACCAATCTCGTGAGTCCTACTCTAACCATGCAAAAATGTTTGTTTTGATTAGCATTCTAGTGGGAACCATGCCAAAAGCGCAAGGGTCAACTAAATGGTAAACAGGAAATTAAAAACACCTCACCTTCTTCTAGCTACTGACTTAAAGGGATACTGTAGGGGGGTAGGGGGAAAATGAGTTGAACTTACCCGGGGCTTCTAATGGTCCCCCGCAGACATTCTGTGCCCACGTAGTCACTCACCGATGCTCCGGCTCCGCCTCCGGTTCACTTCTGGAATTTCAGACTTTAAAGTCTGAAAACCACTGCGCCTGCGTTGCCATGTCCTCAATCCAGCTGATGTCACCAGGAGCGTACTGCGCAGGTACAGACCATACTGGGCCTGCGCAGTACGCTCCTGGTGACATCAGTGGGATCAAGGACACGGCAACGCAGGCGCAGTGGTTTTCAGACTTTAAAGTCTGAAATTCCAGAAGTGAACCGGAGGCGGAGCATCGGTGAGTGGCTGCGCGGGCACAGAATGTCTGCGGGGGACCATTAGAAGCCCCGGGTAAGTTCAACTCATTTTCCCCTGACCCCCCCCCCTACAGTATCCCTTTAAACGCGTTAAAGCGTAACCAAGAGCTCGTCACTGCTCTCCTGTTTTGTGCTGCAGCGTGTGTGTGTGTGTGTGCGTGCGTGCGTGTATATTATATATATATATATATATATATCTACAGTGGTGTGAAAAACTATTTGCCCCCTTCCTGATTTCTTATTCTTTTGCATGTTTGTCACACTTAAATGCTTCTGCTCATCAAAAACCGTTGACTATTAGTCAAAGATAACATAATTGAACACAAAATGCAGTTTTAAATGATGATTTTTATTATTTAGTTACATAGTTACATAGTTATTTTGGTTGAAAAAAGACATACGTCCATCGAGTTCAACCAGTACAAAGTACAACTCCAGCCCGTCCCCCACATACCCCTGTTGATCCAGAGGAAGGCGAAAAAAACCCCACAAGGCATGGTCCAATTAGCCCCAAAAGGGAAAAATTCCTTCCCGACTCCAGATGGCAATCAGATAAAATCCCTGGATCAACATCATTAGGCCTGGAACCCACTGAAATCAGCAAACGCAAAACGCAACCGCTAGCGTTTTGTCTGAGCGGTTTGCAAGCGGATTCATGCACGTTTTTGGTTGTGTTTTGCAACATTGTATTTTTTTGCCCAGCGGGTGCGTAGCGTTTTGCGTTTTGCATTTTTATCCTCATTGGTCCTGTGAATTATTTTTCATTTTGTTACAGTGTGCTGAACCGCAAAACGCTAGCAAAACCGCTCAGTTTAGGTTTTGCTGAGCGTTTCTGCTACCGTTTCAATACTTTACATTGAAGCGCTAACGCTTCCATAATGCTGCAGGTCCCGCGTTTGCGTTTCTGGGAAACGCAAACGCTCCTGTGGAAGTTGCCCCATCCATTAACATTAGCCCAGCGTTTTGGCAAACTGCTAGCGTATCGCAGTGCTGCCAAAACGCTGCCAAAAGCGCTCCTGTGGGTTCCAGCCCTTAGGCATTACCTAGTAATTGTAGCCATGGATGTCTTTCAACGCAAGGAAAGCATCTAAGCCCCCTTTAAATGCAGGTATAGAGTTTGCCATAACGACTTCCTGTGGCAATGCATTCCACATCTTAATCACTCTTACTGTAAAGAACCCTTTCCTAAATAAATGGCTAAAACGTTTTTCCTCCATGCGCAGATCATGTCCTCTAGTCCTTTGAGAAGGCCTAGGGACAAAAAGCTCATCCGCCAAGCTATTATATTGCCCTCTGATGTATTTATACATGTTAATTAGATCTCCTCTAAGGCGTCTTTTCTCTAGACTAAATAAACCCAGTTTATCTAACCTTTCTTGGTAAGTGAGACCTTCCATCCCACGTATCAAATTTGTAGCTCGTCTCTGCACCTGCTCTAAAACTGCAATATCTTTTTTGTAATATGGTGCCCAGAACTGAATTCCATATTCCAGATGTGGCCTTACTAGAGAGTTAAACAGGGGCAATATTATGCTAGCATCTCGAGTTTTTATTTCCCTTTTAATGCATCCCAAAATTTTGTTCGCTTTAGCTGCAGTGGCTTGGCATTGAGTACGATTATTTAACTTGTTGTCGATGAGTACTCTTAAGTCCTTCTCCAAGTTTGATGTCCCCAACTGTATCCCATTTATTTTGTATGGTGCTAGACCATTGGCACGACCAAAATGCATGACTTAACATTTGTCAACATTGAACTTCATCTGCCATGTATGTGCCCATATAGCCATCCTATCCAGATCCTGTTGCAATATGACACTATCTTCCTGAGAGTTGATGATTCTGCACAATTGTGTATCATCTGCAAAAATAGCAACATTGCTCACTACTGCATCTACTAGGTCATTAATAAATAAATTGAAGAGCACTGGACCCAGTACAGACCCCTGTGGGACCCCACTGCTAACAGTCTCCCATTTTTAGTATGATCCATTGATCACAACTCTTTGTTTTCTGTCCATTAGCCAGTTCCCTATCCATGCACACAAACTCTTCCCCAGTCCTTGCATCCTCAACTTTTGCACCAGACTTCTGTGGTGAACAGTGTCGAAGGCCTTTGCAAAGTCCAAGTATATCACATCTACAGCATTCCCAATATCCATATTAGCATTCACTACCTCATAAAAGCTGAGCATGTTAGTCAAACAGGACCTGTCTTTAGTAAACCCATGTTGATGCTGAGAAATAAGATTATTTTCTACTATGAAGTCATGTATAGTATCTCTTAGTAACCACCTCAAATAGTTTGCATACAACTGATGTTAAGCTTACCGGTCTATAATTTCCTGGATCAGATTTTTTGCCCTTCTTAAATAATGGGAAAACGTGGGCTGTACGCCAATCCACTGGGACTCTGCCAGTTGCAAGAGAGTCACAAAAGATAAGATAAAGGGGCTTAGCTATAACTGAACTTAATTCCCTTAGGACCCTAGGATGCATGCCATCCGGGCCAGGTGCCTTGTCTTTTTTTAATTTATTTAGTCTTGCCTTTACTTCTTCCTGCGTTAGGTATTTAATATTACAGTTAGAAGATTGAGACTCTTCTGCCTCTGTAATTTGCAACAGTGCTGTTTCCTTTGTGAAGACAGAAGCAAAGAAAGCATTTAATAACTCTGCCTTACCTTGGTCATCCACCATTGAGTTCCCACCCTCATCCTTTAGGAGTCCTATACAGTCAACCTTTCTTTTTTTAGAGTCGATGTACTTGTAAAACTTTTTTGGGTTAGATTTGATATCCCTAGCGATTTAGTGAGAAAAAAACCCTAAAAACCTATATGGCCCTGTGTGAAAAAGAAATTGCCCCCTGAACCTAATAACTGGTTGGGCCACCTTAGCAGCAATAACTGCAATCAAGCGTTTGCGATAACTTCCAAGGAGTCTTTTACAGCGCTCTGGAGACATTTTGGCCCACTCATCTTTGCAGAATTGTTGTAATTCAGCTTTATTTAAGGGTTTTCTAGCATGAACCGCCTTTTCAAGGTCATGCCACAACATCTCAATAGGATTTAGGTCAGAACTTTGACTAGGCCACTCCAAAGTCTTAATTTTGTTTTTCTTCAGACATTCAGAGGTGTATTTACTGGTGTGTTTTGGGTCATTGTCCTGCTGCAGCACCCAAGATCGCTTCAGCTTGAGTTGACAAACAGATGGCCGGACATTCTCCTTCAGGATTTTTTGGTAGACAGTAGAATTCATGGTTCCATCTATCACAGCAAGCCTTCCAGGTCCTGAAGCAGCAAAACAACCCCAGACCATCACACTACCACCACCATATTTTACTGTTGGTATGATGTTCTTTTGCTGAAATGCTGTGTTACTTCTACGTCAGATGTAACGGGACACACACCTTCCAAAAAGTTCAACTTTTGTCTCGTCGGTCCACAAGGTATTTTCCCAAAAGTCTTGGCAATCATTGAGATGTTTTTTAGCAAAATTGAGAAGAGCCTTAATTTTTTTTTGCTTAAAAGTGGTTTGCGCCTTGGATATCTGCCATGCAGGCCGTTTTTGCCCAGTCTCTTTCTTATGGTGGAGTCGTGAACACTGACCTTAATTGAGGCAAGTGAGGCCTGCAGTTCTTTAGATGTTGTCCTGGGGTCTTTTGTGGCCTCTCGGATGAGTTTTCTCTGCGCTCTTGGGGTAATTGTGGTCGGTCGGCCACTCCTGGGAAGGTTCATCACTGTTCCATGTTTTTGCCATTTGTGGATAATGGCTCTCACTGTGGTTCGCTGGAGTCCCAAAGCTTTAGAAATGGCTTTATAACCTTTACCAGACTGATAGATCTCAATTACTTTTGTTCTCATTTGTTCCTGAATTTCTTTGGATCTTGGCATGAAGTCTAGCTTTTGAGGTGCTTTTGGTCTACTTCTCTGTGTCAGATAGCTCCTATTTAAGTGATATCTTGATTGAAACAGGTGTGGCAGTAATCAGACCTGGGGGTGACTACAGAAATTGAACTCAGGTGTGATAAACCGCAGTTATTTTTTTAACAAGGGGGGGGCAATCACTTTTTCACACAGGGCCATGTAGATTTGGAGTTTTTTTTTCTCACTAAATAATAAAAACCATCATTTAAAACTGCATTTTGTGTTCAATTATGTTATCTTTGACTAATAGTTAATGGTTTTTGATGAGCAGAAACATTTAAGTGTGACAAACATGCAAAAGAATAAGAAATCAGGAAGGGGGCAAATAGTTTTTCACACCACTGTATATATCTCGATATCTATCTATTTATAGCAAGAAAAAGTGAGCCCTTTGAAATTATATGGATTTCTGCACAATTTGGTCATAAGATGTGATCTGATCTTCATCTATGTCATAACAATAGACTCTCAAGTTTGCTTAAACTTATACCACACAAATAGGTAAATGTTTCAATTTTTTACTGAATATACCATGTAATCATTCACAGTGCAGGTGTCAAAAGTATGTGAACCCTTGGATAGAATAACTGGTTGAACCTCCATTGGCAACAATAACTTCAACTTGTTTCCTGTAGTTGCAGATCAGACGTGCACAGCAGTCAAGAATAATTCTTGACCATAATTCTTGACCATTTATCTTTACAGAACGGTTTCAATTCAGCAATATTCTTGGGATGTCTGGTGTAAATCGCTTTCTTGAGGTCATGCCACAGCATCTAAATCAGGTTGATGTCAGGACTCTGACTGCAACTCCAGAAGGCGTTTTTTCTTCTGTTTAAGCCATTCTGTTTATTTACATCTATGCTTTAGGTCATTGTCATGTTGCAACACCCATCTTCTGCTGAACTTCAGCTGGTTGACAGATGGCCTTAAGTTCTCCTACAAAATGTCTTGATAAACTTTGGAATTCATTTTTTCCTTCGATGATAGCAATCTGTTCAGGCCCTGATGCAGCAAAGCAGCCCCAAACCCTGATACCCCCCAACACCATACTTCACAGTTTGGATGAGGTTTTAATGTTGGTGTGCTGTGCCTCTTGCTACAGCAGCACAGTTTAATGACTACAGGGAGTGTTAAAATTCCCTGCGCACGCTATGCAGCCTTAAGCGTGCGCAGTCCAATTACGCTGGGCTCAATTAGTTTGAAGAATGCTTTGTTACATTTAACAATCGCTCCACTGAACCCGCCTGGGGGCCGGCAGGCCCGGGAGTTTCAAAGAGCGATATTTCTGCACTTTGATTGACCCAGTAGCCTGACTGACTGAGCAGTGATTGGTCCTGGTGACTGTCTTCTGAGAGCTCTTTTGTGCGAAGCATCATTCACATCATGCAATGCTTCTTGAGCAAAGCAAACCCAAACTTGTGTACACCTCCAATCTCATCATTGATTGGACTCCAGCTGGCTGATACTTCACTCCAATTTGCTCTTGGAGATGTCAGTCTAGGGGTTCACATACTTTTTCCACCTGCACTTTGAATGTTTACATGGTGTGTTCAATAAAAACATGGAAACATTTAATTATTTGTTAGTTTGCAAGAGAATCAAAGACACTGGCACTAAATGCAGCAGGGACAGATACAACCACACACGGCTTACCTGCAGCATGCTCCAATAGTGATCCACAGTACAGTCAAATAGAGATGAAAAGAGATGGACACTTCCCCCCACTGCTGTAATCCATATGTGTCTACCCAGCCACAAATAAAGAGTATTTTAGCAGCTGTGCCAATCTATTTTCATCTCTATTTGACTGAAAATTTTAATTATTTGTGTGGTAGTATTTTAAGCAGACTGAATGTCTATTGTTTGTTGTGAAGATTAGATCACATTTTATGACCAAATTGTGCAGAAATCCACATAATTCCAAAGGGTTCACATACTTTTTCTTGCATGTATATATACAGTGGAGGAAATAATATTTTGACCCCTCACTGATTTTGTAAGTTTGTCCAATGACAAAGAAATGAAAAGTCTCAGAACAGTATCATTTCAATGGTAGGTTTATTTTAACAGTGGCAGATAGCACATCAAAAGGAAAATCGAAAAAATAACCTTAAATAAAAGATAGCAACTGATTTGCATTTCATTCAGTGAAATAAGTTTTTGAACCCCTACCAACCATTAAGAGTTCTGGCTCCCACACAGTGGTTAGACACTTCTACTCAATTAGTCACCCTCATTAAGGACACCTGTCTTAACTAGTCACCTGTATAAAAGACACCTGTCCACAGAATCAATCAATCAAGCAGACTCCAAACTCTCCAACAGGAGAAAGACCAAAGAGCTGTCCAAGGATGTCAGAGACAAAATTGTAGACCTGCACAAGGCTGGAATGGGCTACAAAACCATTAGCAAGAAGCTGGGAGAGAAGGTGACAACTGTTGGTGCGATTGTTCGAAAATGGAAGGAGCACAAAATGACCATCAATCGACCTCGCTCTGGGGCTCCACGCAAGATCTCACCTCGTGGGGTGAAAAAGCATCCTAGAACTACACGGGAGGAGTTAGTTAATGACCTCAAATTAGCAGGGACCACAGTCACCAAGAAAACCATTGGAAACACATTACACTGCAATGGATTAAAATCCTGCTCAAGAAGGCTGTCTCTGTGCAACTCTGAGCTTGAGCTCCGGCCTCCATAGGTTTTCTATTGGATTAAAGTCCGGAGACTGACTAGGCCACTCCATGACCTTAATGTGTTTCTTCTTGAGCCACTCCTTTGTTGCCTTTGCTGTATGTTTTGGGTCATTGTCGTGCTGGAACACCCATCCACGACCCATTTTCAGTTTCTTGGCAGAGGGAAGGAGGTTGTCGTTCAGGATTTCACGATACATGGCTCCGTCCATTTTCCTGTTAATGCGATTAAGTTGTCCTGTGCCCTTAGAAGAAAAAACACCCCCAAAGCAAAATGTTTCCACCCCCATGCTTGACGGTGGGGACGGTGTTTTGGGGGTCATAGGCAGCATTTTTCTTCCTCCAAACACAGCGAGTTGAGTTAATGCCAAAGAGCTCTATTTTGGTCTCATCAGACCACAGCACCTTCTCCCAGTCACTCACAGAATCATTCAGGTGTTCATTGGCAAACTTCAGACGGGCCTGCACATGTGCCTTCTTGAGCAGGGGGACCTTGCGCGCCCTGCAGGATTTTAATCCATTGCGGTGTAATGTGTTTCCAATGGTTTTCTTGGTGACTGTGGTCCCTGCTAATTTGAGGTCATTCACTAACTCCTCCCGTGTAGTTCTAGGATGCTTTTTCACCCCACGAGGTGAGATCTTGCGTGGAGCCCCAGAGCGAGGTCGATTGATGGTCATTTTGTGCTCCTTCCATTTTCGAACAATCGCACCAACAGTTGTCACCTTCTCTCCCAGCTTCTTGCTAATGGTTTTGTAGCCCATTCCAGCCTTGTGCAGGTCTACAATTTTGTCTCTGACATCCTTGGACAGCTCTTTGGTCTTTCCCATGTTGGAGAGTTTGGAGTCTGCTTGATTGATTGATTCTGTGGACAGGTGTCTTTTATACAGGTGACTAGTTAAAGGGATACTTAAGTATAACATATACGCTATAGCAGCATAGAGGGTGATATAGCGGCTGGGAACGCGGAGAATCACTCGCGTTCCCAGCCTGTCGGCGGCTGTCGCCGAACCCGGAAGTAGCCGCCAGCGGGGACAGGAGGATCGGAGCGAGGCTGCGAGGGCACCATACAGCTTCAGGGGGCTGAGGGATGCCCCAGGTGAGTAAAAATCTTTTTTTTTTTTTACTTAAGTATCCCTTTAAGACAGGTGTCCTTAATGAGGGTGACTAATTGAGTAGAAGTGTCTAACCACTCTGTGGGAGCCAGAACTCTTAATGGTTGGTAGGGGTTCAAAAACGTATTTCACTTAATGAAATGCAAATCAGTTGCTATCTTTTATTTAAGGTTATTTTTTCGATTTTCCTTTTGATGTGCTATCTGCCACTGTTAAAATAAACCTACCATTGAAATGATACTGTTCTGAGACTTTTCATTTCTTTGTCATTGGACAAACTTACAAAATCAGCGAGGGGTGAAATAATTATTTCCTCCACTGTATATGTGTATAGATATACATAT